>NC_043020.1:24328148-24350648 GCF_006345805.1 Octopus sinensis
TCTCTCTACGCCTTGGGTAAGCACACGGTTTTGTTCTGGTTTTGTGTGTTCCAGTGCATGGGGCCTATACTATGCGGAGTGGTGTGCTTGTGTAATGACTTAGAGTGATATTTTCTGTGAGTTGTGTTGGAGAGAGGGACGAAACTTTGCGAGTAAAATTCCTCGGTATTCGAGCTCGACTCGTGGCGAATTAAGCATCATGAGTCTTTGGACAGAGAGATAGATTATGTTTATAATAACATCAGCATGGACCCTAATGACTTTCACACGATCTCAAATGCTGTGGTCGGTTCATGTAGCAGAGGTGTGAAAGTTAATTTTCCTCAATACAAGACGAATATCCATTGTTTATATCTATCACAGTTACAAGCAAAGACATGTAGATGGCAGAATTTGGGAAAAACAGAACAGCATTTCTTTGAATGAGAAGATAATCCGGGAGTAAGTGGATAGAAAAGGTTTATACCTCTGCTTATGAAGATTTGGATCGGATTAAATTCCCTCACACGTGAAGAAGTATAACAGGATCTCCAAAAAGCTATCAAGAGATTATCGTAATGGAGAAAAGGTAAAAATCTGTCACTATATACACTATGTTCAAAACAAAACTCAATCTAAACATAGGTTGGAATTCTCAGATATAATTCTGACTCTACATTTGTGCTCCAGTATGTATGCGAGTCACAGTAAGAGATTTTGGACACGATGTGGACGAATGGCTTGAAATGATGTTTGTGTTACGACACGAGAGTGGTCAAAGCAGGTTTAAAACTTTAGCATTCAGATTTCTTTCTCAAATTTGATGCTTATTTATTTCCATTCTTTTGAATTAATCCTGCGTTATTTTGTAACTTCAAAACTTCAACGGTGTTTATGTTTATGCTTTCCAGTTTCAGCTCTTGAGCTGTGGCCATGCTGGGGCATGTTTGTGTATTTTTAGAAAGTCATTGCAGGGTAAGTGTGAGAGGCTGGATCTACTCAGATTTAACGAGACAAAGAGTATGACATGAACGGTAATGGCAGAGAGGCTAAATCTTACATTTGTCGGAGTAAAACACACTTGAGGGCTGAATACTGGGAAGAATTGTGAAATGATAAATAAAACAAGGTAGACCGAATTATGAAGAGGATTATATAAGGAATAATCAACAACAAAGTAGCATCTATTTGGGGATCTCTAAAGAAATAGCTTTAGGTCGAGTATCATAACTATATGAATTAAAACTTCGTTTCCTAAATGTACAGGCATATAGTCCTACACCTTCATCTGAGGAGGAAGAAATAATAAGCACGGAACAAAACTCCCAAATATTCCATGAAAATCTAAAGGGAAAAATATGAAAAATTGCAGAAAATAAGCGAAGAAAACCAGTTCGTTCCATCGGCAGCGAAATCCTCCTTACAAATTAAATGAAAAGAACTAAGATCAACTAAGAAATCACACAAAGAATTCCTTAGTTAAATTTTCCATCTCTGATGGCACGGACTCTCTCAAGAAATTAGAATTGTACAAATAATGCTCAGAATGTAATTAGGTTCCAAAAAATAGATTACAAAAGAGAAAAAAATTTAATGACATTATACCGAACTTCAAAGAAAATAATACCTTCGCGATGTCGGCATTTTTCAATACCATACGTTTAAAAAATGTCTGGTTTAGCATTTTCACTTGCAATTAAACACAACCAAAGAAATAGTCGTGAATTAGTTCGTGGGCGACTCTAATCAAACCAAGCCTAAAAATCTTCATTGATTTTATAAATTTAAATTATATCAAGTTTTAATTCTGGTATTTTATTATTGTTTTTTTTTGTTGTATTTATATCCTAGCCAATTACTGTGGTGTTATCATTACAGATATCGCTAGTGTATGTACGAGAAGCAATTGTTTGTCAAAATAATCTATGCACAATTTAATTAAATTGCTTCATGTATATGCGAATATAAATTACTATAATGTAGACTCGACTCTCTGTCCCATTAAATTATCTCGGACAACTATTTTTATAACGTAGATTTAACTACATATTTACCATAAAACGTAGATTTAGTTATATATTTACCATAAATAGTTAAAAGCCAACTGTCACATGCAAACGAGTATGAGTTAGAAGGTTTTTGCTAGTTGAACCATGTTTTTTCTACCAAAAAGCTATATGTGACCACAGTAACAGAGAATGTCACTCTAGAATTGATCTTTTAAACCACAAACGATGCCGTTGCGAAATGAAAAGAAACTCCATGGATGTTGATCACGTTCAGTCGTAACGGAGAGGCCCATGTCATTCGATTATTGCATTTCATGAAATAGGTTCGCCTATAAATTCCTCCCAGATGGGACTAAAGCTATAATGGCAGAAATAGAAGGCTATCATGCCTCCATTACATTTATTATGTGAAGCGTAGCTTAGTGGGTTCGATTCCCGGCGCATTGTCTTCTGAAACAAGACACTTCATTTCATATCGTTGCAGTCCACTCGTCTGTACATGGTTAACCCTGCAACGGTCAAGCCTTCCGATCAGAGGAAATCGTAGCCTACCCACCTAGCTAGCAGAATCGCATCATTCCAAATCTAAAAGACAAAGCAAAGCGCATTGTAACCAGCGATGTGTAACAGCTGACACACTGGTCGAACACGTGATCACGTGATATATCTCTTATACAGGTTTCAACGTTTTGCACAAAGCCAGCAATTTCGGGGAAGGGGTAAATTGACCACATTGATCCCTGCTACTTATTTTATCGACCTCTCTCTAGAATTTGAAATCGGAACATAAAAACAGACGGAATATCGCTAATCATTTATTCCGGTCTGCTAACGATTCTGCCAGCCCGCTGCCTTCATATTTCTATTTAGTTAAAATATTTTGATTATTACCAAATTATCGATCATGTAGTATTCAGATCAGACGGAGGTCAAGTTCATGTTTTACTCGCCCGGAAATCGATTTAAAAAAATACCAGTTAAATACTGAAGACCAAATAAATTTTTATTTTCTTTCATCAAATTCCTGGCATTGTTTCTATGCAACGCAATAATATCGAATTGATAAGAAAAGCCGTTATTATTGATTATTGATACACGCACACACTCACCTCCACCTTCATACATAACCCCCATCCAAACCATCTGACTATCCATATATGCTGGAGGTTTAAATTTAGCAAATACGCAATTTTATCTGTAACACCAACATCAGCAACAACAATAGTAACGAGAACGATGATAGAGATGATCATGATGATGATAATGATGATAATCCTGGTGATGATAGTGCTGCTGCTGCTTGTTGTTGTTGTTGTTAAGCAACAAGACGGGTAAGGGTGATTAGGTGATGGTCTAGGGCTTAGGGGCGGGAGACCCCAGACCTTGGAAGAAAAAAAACTTTGGTCGTCTTGTAGTTGAGGGCGCTTCGTTGACGCCCGACACCACAGGGAGGTGGCCCTCGAAGTCACTGGAAATGGAAATCTCCAGGTCCAAATACTTGAACGGCTGCTGCTGCCGATGATGATGATGAGAGTGATGGTGGTGGTTGTGGCGGTAGTGATCTTTGTAGTTATTCTTTATTTCTCCTATAAGCAACTACGATCGCCTTTTCCAATCGCTTTCCCAGTAATGTGGTCGGCATGTTGGCTTATGTAATCATTTCTCTTATGGAGACATGCAACTATGAATAAAAGCGTTCGCATATCTCCCTGTACAACATGTATGTCTTGTCTCTCTACACACACTGACGATGCACGTATAGAGTAACATATATGCATACTGACATTGTGTGTGTGTAGCTATGACTGTGTATCTACGTAGCTCTGTGTATGTGTGGCTTTTTTCATGTACGTGCTTATTTGTACTTGTCGATAAATAGAGACGTACGCCATTTTGATTTTCTTTTTGCATTAATTCATTTATACATTGAATACTTACAAACCCACATCACCGAATTTTTGCATGGTGTAAATAAACATACCAAACAACAACAAGAACAACAACAACAACAAAAATAATAATAATAATACTAATGATGATGATGATGATGCTAATGATGGTGATAATAATAATAATATAATAATAATAATAATAATAATAATAATAATAATAATAATAATAATGATAATAATAATGAATGTCGCTTTAGGAAACGATGATTCATAATAGCCTATGTTGTTTTGCCATATTGACACGGGGCGAGTGACTTTGAATAACTAATCTGACTTAATATGCTGCTTGTCATAATCCAACCAATAGAGATAATTTGTCTCATATGATCCTCTACGCTTTTACATTATTCTTGCCCTCTTATTGATTATCCAAATATATTTTATGCTCACTGAATTATCGGAATAATAAACAGTATTCTTATGAAATTAGTATGACATATAGTTACTTGTTGTCTGCCTATCTTTTCTGGTTTTACTTAAACTTTCACACATGGATGTGGCTCTGTATGTGTGTGTGTGTGTATGTCTGTGTGTGTATGCGTGTGTGTATGTATATATAGGCGCAGGAGTCGCTGTGTGGTGGCTGTGTGGTAAGTAGCTTACTTATCAACCACATGGTTCCTGGTTCAGTCCCACTGCATGGCATCTTGGTCAAGTGTCTTCTACTATAGACTCGGGTCGACTAAAGCCTTGTGAGTGGATTTGGTAGACGGAAACTGAAAGAAGCCCGTCGTATATATGTATATGTATGTGTGTGTATACGTTCATGTGTCTGTGTTTGTCCCGATAGAATAAGTACTAGGCGTACAAAGAATAGGTCCTGGGTTTGATTTGCTCGACTAAAGGCGGTGCTACAGCATGGCCGTAGTGAACTGACTGAAACAAGTAAAAGAGTAAAAGAGCATGTGTCTGTGTGTGCGCGCGTGCTTGTATAGACATTGATTGTAGCATGCAAATACTGAAGAAGAGCCAAAGGCTGCCGGGAAGAATCGAACTCATATCTAGCCGAAACATAACAAACGTTCTACCTTTGGACCAAAGCAGACGAATCATTTAACGTTTTCTCGAAGTTTCTAAATACATATAACATAAAGAGTATACGCATCTCGCTGGTAGAAACAAAGCTTCAGAAATAGATTAAAAATTTCGAATTTCGAGTGCTTTGTTCCACTTGTTGATCATCTGTCACATTTAACGAAGATATGGCTTCGAGATACACGGGAAGCCTTCAATTTTTCGATCCAAAACCGTTTCTAAGCCAATATATAAATGCTATTAATAGCTCTACCAATTTCGAGTTCTACAATTAAAAACGATTTACTTCGTTTTCTCGAAGCTTCCAAATTCTTATGATGTAAGTAATATATACATACACACATGCGTATATTATATATATATATATATATATATATATATATATATGTATATATATGTATATCTACATACACACTATATATATTAATGTTTATTTGTATGTGGAGCTATATAAAAAATTAACTTTAAACTGAAGAAGTACTCAATACACTTTATTAGAGTACATATGAACTATGACAAGTTTTGGCTTACCAGGCATCATTAGGCAGTAATTTACTTTCTAGCTTCATAAAGCTTTTGGCTGGGCATCAATTCTAAGTGCGGAGGAATGCAAACGGGAAGTGGGTGCGATGTATGTAGGCATGTGAAATGGTTGTGTAGGAGAGAGAACAGAAAAGAAGAGGAAGAAAATACAAGGTTACACCTTAAAGTGACATTCAGATTACCTTTAATTGTCTTTAAATTCTGTAAAATTTAGTGTGGATGGTTCAACGAAATCTGAAATACTGTTAATGTTGATTATTAATGTGAAGTGAATACTTACTCTTTTCTGCTGCTCTTGTAAATTTTAACTTCCCCTCCATGGGTAACAAAGAATGCATTTTTCCGTAGGTGGGCAAAAAATAGACGTCCCCCAATATAATGTGAGCTCTGAAAACCTGTAAGAATCGTATAAAATGTTTATGATGATGATGATAATAATAATAATAATAATAATAATAATAATAATAACAACAACAACAGCAACAACAATAATAATAATAATAATAACAACAACAATAATAATAATAATAATAACAACAATAATGATAATAATAATAACAACAATATTAATAATAATAATAACAACAATAATAATAATAATGATAATAATAATAATAATAATAATAATAATAATAATAATAATAATAATAATAATAATAATAATAATAATGGTTTCAAATTTTGGCAACAATTTTTTGGAGGATATAAGTCAATTATATCAACCCCATTGATCAAATGGTACCTATTTTATCGACCCCGAAAGGGAATGAAAGGCGAAGTTGACCTCGGCGTAAGTTTAACTCAGAACATGAAAACAGACGAAATACTGCTAAGCATTTCACCCGGCGTGCTAACGATTCTGCCAGCCCGTTGCCTTAGTAGTAGTAGTAGTAGTAGTAGTAGTAGTAGTAGTAGTAGTAGTAGTAATAACAACAATAATACACTAGTTTCAAAATTTTCCAAAACGACAGCAACTTGGGGGTGAGGTGATCGCCAGCTGGCCGCCTTATTTATAATAATAATAAGAAGAATGATTCCTTTTATAATAATAATTATAATGATGATGATGATTTCAAACTTCGGCACTAGGCCAGCAATTTTGGGGGAGAAGATTAGTCAATTACATCGATTCCATTACTCACCTGGTACCTATCTTATCAATCCCGAAAGGGTGAAAGATAAATGAGACCTCGGCGGAATTTGAACTCAGAACTAAACATTTTCCCAACGCGTTAATGATTCTGTCAGCTCAATAGAGAAGCTTAATAATATGGCTCCTGATTTATGCAGAAGTCCTGGAATTTTGAGGTTAGACGATTCAGTTGATACTTTCAATACGAGAACTTCACTGGTACTGTATTTTCTTGACCCCGGTGGAGTTAATGGGCAAAGTTTCCCTCAGTGAGTTAGAACACAGAATGTAACGAAACTTTTCTATGCTCTACCGCTTCCACCATCTCATTGTCAAGAATCGTAAGAATTCACGAAGGTTCCATAAATTCTATGCAAAAAGTTTTGCAAAACGTAGAGATGTATAAACAAGCAATAAACAGGATTTGCAAAAAAAACCCAGAAAATATTAGGAAAGGTTAAACATTGGGTATATAAAGCAAATAAGAAATATATAATCCATGTATACAAATTCGAGAAGCTACCACCTAGGAAAGAGCAGGGCACTGACAGCTCCTTGACAAACTGTTTTGTCTCATAAAATCACTGCAGTTTGATTTCACCTAAGTTTCCTGTGAAGATGTTCGACTTTGGGTGACTCTTAACGCTTTAACCGGCCATATGCGATCCAAATGTTCTATCTGTTTAGCGTTCACACAAACCAGATCTGGCCTGTTACACATGCCCTACAATGTCATTCTCAAAACAAACAATTCCATCACTGAAAATTCAAGGTCTTGAGATAATTCATGACTAATACAGAAAAACTTGAATAAATAAGCATTAGATTTGTCAGAATAATGCGAATGCTAAAAGTTTAAAGTCTTACACGGTCTATGAGTAATTCTGCGTTAATCTGATCTGCATGTTATTTTAACAAATATCTTGTGAATTTGTCTTCGGTATAATCAGCGACTGTCTCACCAATCAGCGTCGTAGGTAAACTCGCTATCCTTTGGTTTCTTTAGAATTTCTAATTTATTTTTCGCTACTGATTCGCTCAATCGTTGGGTCCAAACATCTCACCAATGCCGCCGGAATTCTACATAGTCATTAGAACACCCTTACGTCGGAAAAGTTGGTCAGGAATATGATTCACTAATGAGGTCACAATAAGGCCGGAAGAGATTTCTCAGCATTTCTAACTAAATTATTCAAATACTAATATTATAGCTACAGACTAATATCATAGTCAAGTTATACCATTAGTCATTGACAAATTATGACAAAATAACAACATTGCTCGTTAGTTTAGTTCTTCTTCTTCTTCTTCTTCTTCTTCTTCTTCTTCTTCTTCTTCTTCTTCTTCTTCTTCTTCTTCTTCTTCTTCTTCTTCTTCTTCTTCTTCCTTCTTCTTCTTCCTCTTCTTCTTCTTCTTCTCCTTCTTCTACTAATATCGTTACTTCAAGTTATATTTGTGTCACACTAAACTAAACTATTATTATTATTATTATTATATTTTTTGGGGGAAGAGATATAATGTTCCAGATTAGCTTACTCACAGAAGAGAAAATATCACTCGAAACTAAGTGCAGAGTCATACGGCATATACACACACATATATACACCATTACACACGAACATGCCTACAGGTGTGTGTGTGTGTGCGTGTGTGTACAGACACATCCATGCAACATTTGGTAAATGCAATCCTCTTTGGTTTGTGATGGAACTAAAGAAATGACTTGAAGAAAAATTGGGAATGAACAGCAGAAAGAAAGAAATCTAATAGAGGAGATTCATAACAGAAAATGAGTATGGCTTCTCTGTGAGTTAATCAACGGGAATAAATGTGTACAGATTATATATATACACACTCACACATACACACACCTGCGTGTATATATATGTATATATATATACACAAATGCATATAAATGCTTATATATACACACGCGTATATACGTGTATATATATGCATATAAATTTATATACACAATATACGTACGTATACTTTCTTCTTTTACATGTAGTTATATATATATGTATGATTATATACAAACGTCTACATAATCTATGGGTAGACATACGTGTATATATATATATATATATATATATATATATAGATATATATATATATAGACAAATGATATATGTATATACATATATGTGTGCATATATAATATGTTTGTGTGTGTGAGTGTGTATAATAGTCTATATATATATTGGTATATACTTATATTATATATATATATATATATATATATATATATATATATATATATCTCTGTCTATATATGTGTGCGTGAGTATGTAGTATAAGATATAGTCGTGTATATATTATATATATATATATATATATATATTATTACAGATATCCAGTTATCCATACATAGCCTGTGTATGTGTGTATGTGAATATATATTTTTTTGTGTGTGTGTATGTGTAAGACATACACACTTATACTTCGTGCATACATATCATACGTCTGTGTTTGTATATCTGAGTACACATGCAAAAAAAACATACAAACCTACAAATTTATAAAACAAAAGCCACCACTATACCACCAGCACAGCAGAAGACAAAAGTTGTATAAAAAAAAAACGAAGCAGAAAAAATCAAATAATTTTCTCCATTATATATTATCCATTATCTTTTTTTCTGTTTTCAAAAGTTTTATTCAATTTTCTACTTAAAATTCTCTCCAACTTGTAAAGATTCCCCAATGCTTTATCTTAGCATTTTAATCAAAATAGGAAAATTAGGTGTACTGAAGTAAAGCGAAACGCAACGGAGGAGAAATGGAAGGAGAGAGTGTAGCATTCGGAACGAGGCTTTTTATAAACATATTCATGCACATACACACACACACACATTGTATATCATATATGTGTATGTACAGCTCTACAGGTTTCGATCGTTTTTTCTTTAGTACAATGTCCTCCATATCTCTTTACATTTACTGTCTCTGAGCGTGTATGTTTGTATTATATAAAACACACACACACACACACACACACACACACACACACACACATATATATATATATATCAACTGTGTGTGATTGTATCTCCCAAAGTCAGAGATACTTGTACACACACACACATACACACACAACACACACAACGCATGTATATGTATGTATGTGAAAATAAGAAGGTGAAATAAGTAAATGCATATAAATTATGTGTGTGTGTGTGTGTATGTGTGTGTGTGTATTTGTGTGTGTGTATTTGTGTGTAGTGCACTGTCTCGTGATGGTAAGATCAACAAAAAAAGTATTCCATCTGGTGACGAATAAATGTTATTTAATAAACACAATATATGTTTTTATGTACTGCTATTAGTTTCGTGTGCGGAGAACATGCCAGATATTTTTACACGTCTGGTGTCGTCGCGCAATCCTCAGGCACTACGACGTGGGCAGTGACTGATGAATGTACTAGGACACCAGACATGTTGGAAAATACTGTCTCGCATGCTCTCCGCGACAGGAGACATATATGTGTTTATAAAATAATATATATATATATATATATATATATATATATATATATATATATATATCTATATATATATATATATATATATTATATATATATATGTATATGGAGTTGTTCGTACCATGCAGAAACTGCAGAACCTAAGTAGAGACGTTGTAAACTCTTTTAGTCATTGGTGAATAAAAGAGCTACATTGGTGTGGACCCTACGAGGATTCTACTGAAACCGAATCTAATACAAAAATGGTAGAATATTTTTATACCCTGTTGTATTTCGTTCAAATTTCACATATTGTTGAAATAATTCTTCAATAGTATTTTTTCCATTTCTTTTTGACTGCGTCTAAAAAAATAGTTTTCCAAGCGGAGGTAATGTGTCGTTATCGAGTTCTTGAAGAATAAGATGTGCAGGTTGTCCAACAATTGCAGAAGGCTGCGGACTGCTTACGCAGACGATATCGTTCACAAATGCAATCGTGCCCTGATAAATGAAGAAGTGGAAACCAGTGTTGAAAAGAAACGACGCAGCGAGAGCTTGATTTGCGGTCCCTGACACCGATCGCTAGCAAGTGAACGAAGCTACAACCCTCGCCTTACTGCACAACTGGATTGGAGTCAGAATGCATTGCAGATGGTAAAAGATGAGAATAGGAAAGTGTGCAATATAAATGCCTCAGTAATTGATAAAAGCCAACACCCGAGTTGAAGGAGAAAAGGACGAAAGGAGATTCAGATCTGCTAGAATCATTTGAAGCGAATGAAAAAGTTTTTCTCCGATCTGGCAACAGAGGATGATTCGTGGGCATATCTGCAAATGAAGGCTCGGTCTATGGAATGGTGTCACCCATCTTGTCCAAAGTCTCAGAGATACAAGTACTAGGAATTAGCAAACAGCCATTGTGATTGCTTTGACGGATGACAGATGTATCTTTCTTACTAGTTTTCTGGTACGCGACTCAGCAACTGGTACATTGAAACAGTCAAATCGCTTAGGGACGACTTTACAAGGATGAGACCGAACAAGGATCTTGCAACGATCCCCCTTCAATGTAATGACAATGCATGACATATCAGTCCAGATTTGGTGCTCTTTAACTTGCATATGTTCAGTTCAACGAAGGGCAGTCTTTGGAGACAAGGATTTGGTAACACAGATGAAGTGAAAGGGAAGAAAAAAGATACAAGAGTTTACATCTAAACTATTGCAAAAAGGGTTCACGAATGGGGTTCAGCGATGGCACAAATGTATCACTGGCAACGTACCTTTGTATACGAGAGTTATTACACCACAATTTGCGATTTGAATGACTTTTGTTAATCAAAGAGCTAAGGCAATTTTATAATTGGTATAAATTTCGGTAGTGAAGGCACGTGGATTGGTGGTTAGCGTATTCGGGTGACGATCGTAACGTTGTGAGTTCAGTTCCTGGTCACGCGGGTGTCCTTGAGCAAGATACTTTATTTCACGTTGCTCCAGTCTATTCAGCTGGCAAAAATGAGTTGTACATGTAATTCAAAAGGGGCCAGCCTTGTCACACTGTGTTTCACGCTGCATCTCCCCGAGAACTACTTTAAGGGGTACACGTGTCTCTGAAACACTCAGCCACTTGCATGTTAATCTCACGAATAGGCTTTTCCATTGACCGGATCAACTGGTATGCTCATCATCGCCGTAACCGACGGGGTGCCACATGTCTGTAGAAGGTTCGTAATATGACATTTGTTCCTCACAAGTGGATTTTGGGAATTTAACTGAAGACGCGGTGTTCGAATTATTAGTTACGTGTCAATATCAGTAAGCTTCACAACGCAAAACACACACACACAAAGACACACACACACACACACACAAAGACACGCACACACACACACACACACACAAAGACACACACACACACACACAAAGACACACACACATATACATGAACAGATTTATATATATAGAGAGATATATATAGCGTGGCTGTGTGATAAGAAGCTGGCTTCCCAACATGTTTCTGGGTTCAGTCCCACTGCGTGGCACCTTGGGCAAGTGTCTTCTACTATAGCCTCGGGTCTACCAAAGCCTTATGAGTGGATTCTGGTACACGAAAACTGAAAGAAGCCCGTCGCATATATACATGTATGTGTGTGTTTGTGTGTGTGTGTGTGGAGGTATATAGGCATATATATATAGATACATATATATAGATATATATGTATACTATAAGTATGACAAGAGATTCTTAATTATGAGAAAGATGCAAATATTAAAAGAGTTCGCTTCATAATGTATTTAATTAGCAGTACAATTAAATAACAATTATATATTATATATTATAAATAACAATTATATATTAGATGCATGTGGTGTGTGTCGTTTTGTCTATGAACCTAGCTGATCTTATATAATCAAAACAAAATTATTGTATATATATGTGTGTATGTACGTGTTTATTCACATATATATTACACAATGATACATGTGTATAAATATATATATATAATATATATATATATATATATTAATACGCCTGTTTGCATGTGCACGTTTGTCTATCTATGAATTATGTATATGTACGAACAAACACCCTCTCATAGACGTGTATATATATGTGCATATGTGTTTGTGTGCGTGGTGGTGTGTGTGTGTGTGTGTGTGTGTGTGTGTGTGTGTGTGTTGAGTGTGTGCGTGTGTGTGTGTGTGTGTGTTTGGTGAGTTTGGCTGTAAGGTACTCTGCTGCGGTTTGATAATAAGAGCTCTCTTGAAATTTACCATTTTCCCGACATCACCTCTCCTACACCAACACACTCTCACACTTACTCTCCCTCCCTGACACTTATTCTCCTTTTTTTCCTCTCCCATCATTACTGCCCCTCCCCTCTCTTCCACTGGCACTCGCTGTTACTTCCTCTCGCTCTCTCTGTCCTTCCATATATTTAGTTCTGCGATAACATTATAAAAGTCGCAACACATCAGCGGGAATTGTCATCGTTTGTTGAAGACTTACAAGTGAGATTATTTGCTTGAGTGGAATTACTGAACACACACAAACACACACATTGACATTACGACGCAAAAGCACATAAGGACAATAACACACGTACACACACACACACTCTCCTCTCTTTCTCTATCTGTGTATACACACACACATATATACGTTATATACGCGTATTCGTATTTGTACATACACACACACATTATGTATTTAGGTGTTTATATAAATGTGTATGTATGTGTGTATGTGTGTATGTGTGACTGTGTGTGTGTGTGTGTGTGTGTGTGTGCTACGAGCTTTGTAACTGTTTGTGATGGCAGGAAGAGCATTCTAACGTATATTTTCATTAATAATACTCTCCTATCAGCTTAATATAAAACAATTAAAACGCACCACACACACAGAGCCTATATGCACACGCACAAACACGTTTATTTCACACATGCGCACAAACACACACGCTAACACTTTGTTGACATTCGTAGACATAGTCACTTACCCCACCACACACACACACACACACATAAACAGACATACGTGTCGATGGTGGCAGCGATGGCATTGTTGCTGTTGGTGGTGGTGGTGGTGGTGATGATGATAATGATGATGATGATGGTAGGTGTAGCGGCGGTGGTGAAGGTATAATGACAATCCTTGCAGTAATAACGATGGATGTGGTTGTGGTATCAGTACCAGTGGTTGTGATTGTAGCACTGACAGTATTGGTGGTAGTAGTGGTGGTAGCAGCGACAATAAGGGTTGTGTAGTAGTAGAGGTTGTTGTTGTTGTTATGGTTGTAGTGATTGCTGTTGATGGTGTTTATCTGAGGTATGGCCTAATACAGAAGACCTCTACTCAAAAGTAATCCACCTGTGACCATCCCATCTTTTTAAAGAGCGGTTTTATGTATCTTATCATTGAGCTGACACAATCGGTAGCGCGCCGGGAAAAATGCTTAGCAGCTTTTCGTCCACCTTTAGACGTTCTGAGTTCCATTTCCGTCGAGGTCTACTTTGCCCCTTTCATCTTTCCGGGGTCGATAAATTAAGTATCAGTGAAACACTGGGGGTCAATGTAATCGACTCACCCCCTACTCCCCAAAATTGCTGCCCTTGTGGAAAAATCTGAAGCTATTATCATCATCATCATCATCATCTTCATCATCATCACCACCACTATTATTACTATTATTACTATCATTATTATTATTATTATTATTATTATTATTATTATTATTATTATTATTATTATTATTATTATCACCATCATCATCATCACCATTATTATTACTATTATCATTATTATTATTATCATTATCATTATTATCATTATCATTATTATCATCATTATCATCTTTTTCATCATCATTATTATTATTATTTATTATTATTATTATTATAGACGTCGCAAAGTATACAGTATCGTGAGGTTGTTGATTGAAGCTATTGTGTCTACCGGTAGTTTGTACTGTCTGTCAAGTCACAAGCATTTTGGAGATGATAGGGTTCGATCTGAGGGTGATATGACTGCTATTTCTAGTAAAACGTCTGCCCACCCAGAAGTCACTCACCAGCGTCTGTAGGAACAGTAACATCGGTGGAGATTCGGTGGTGGTGGTGGTGGTGGTGGTGGTGGTGGTGGTAGTAGTAGTAGTAGTAGTAGTCACTGTGTTGGCTACGTGGCCGGAGTCGTGTCACTGGTGATCGTGGTTGTGATGTTGGTGGTATCGGTTGTTGTAGTTGTGGTGATGGAGGTGGTGGTGGTAGTAGTCTTGGTAGTTTTAAAAGTGGTAGCTATGGTGATAGTAGCGAATAAAAACGATGATGTTGGTGTTCTCGTTGGTGGTGGTCACGTTGATAGTGTTGTTGGAAATGCTAATGGTAGTGGTGGTAGTTGCAAAGTAATGTAAAAGTAATGAGAGTGGTGGTGGTGGTCTTTGTGTTGGTAGCGGTGGGCGTTTTATTGCTGGTGGTGGTGACGGCAGAAGTTGTACTAATGACGCTGGTACGTTTGTAGTGGCGATGGTGGTAGTGAAGGTGATATTTTTTGTTTTGGGGGTGGTAGTGGTGGTAGTGGTGTTTGTGGTTGTCATGTGGTGGTTGCAGTGGTGGTGTTGGTAGCAGTGGTAGTGGTAGCAGTGGTGGTGGTTGCAGTGGCGGTGGTTGCGGTGATGGTGGTTGCTGTGGTGGTGGTGATTGCAGAGGTGGTGGTTGGGGTGGTGGTGGTTACTGTGGTGGTGATTGCAGAGGAGGTGGTTGCTGATGGTGGTGCTTGCGATCGTTGTTGTGGTGGTGGTGGTGATGGTTGTCATGATTGTGTTGGTGGTACTTTTGTTTGTTGTTGTTGTTGTAGTGAGAGTGTAAGTGGTGGTGGTGCTTGTGGTTGTCGTGATGGTGGTGTTGGTCATGGCTTTCATTTTCGTGGGGGTGGATGCTGGCTGCATTAATGATTGTAGTCGTAGGTGCATTTGTCACTGTGGCGGTCGTAGTGGTGGTCATATTTATAGAGAAAGCGCTGATGATAATAAGAGTGTTGGCAAAGTTAATATTGTAGTTGTGGTTGTTGTAGTAATAGCAGTAGTAGTAACGTAAATATTACGTGAGAACATTGTAGTATGGGCTCTAGTAGGCGTGGTATTAGATTCAATGATAACGCTGTTAGTTTCAATAAAAGTGATGAAGAAGCGAAAGAGAAGGAGGGGGGAGAGAGAGGGGTTTGCTTATTCTTTTTCTCTTGTTTTCTTTTTTCTTTTTCTCTTTCCCCCCCTAACGAAAAATTTCGAGAAGCACAAACTGACAGATAAAGATTATCCTAATCTCTTAGTGTGTTGTAATGGCGGATAAGGAAACACACTGCAAAGAGATAAGCAATTATAAGGTTTCCCTGCCTGGCACTGATCTCCTTCAAACACGCAGTTAATCAAAACACACCCCTCTCTCATTCTCTCAGTGTCTACGCGTGTGTATATATGTATGTATATATATATATATGTATATATATATTGTTTATATATATATATATATATATATATATAATATATGTTTATATGTGTTATATATATAGGGTGTGTTATGTCTGTGTCACATTGGTCGTTGTTTATACATTCCCATACACAAACTTATGTCATCTAACACACCTGTGAATATATTTCTATCAATATAACCATTTACATATTCACACACACCACACACGTGCCCGCCCTCTCCATAATATACATATATACATAAATATATATATATATGTGTGTGTGTGTGTGTGCATGTGTATATATATGTATGTGTGTGTATGTATGTATGTATGTATGTATATATATGTAATATATATATATATAATATATAATATATATATAATATATATTATATATATAATTATATATATATATATATATAGCTATGCACGTATATTTAATACATCATATACAGGTGAGTACACGATGCACATACATGCATACACTCACACAGATACATATTTATATATATATATACACACACATATAGACATGAATGCTTGTATGAGTTGAAGGTGTTGGGAAAGGGATGAGGGATGATGTCTTATATAAGCATATGTAAGGAAGGGAAAGTAAGAGTAGAGGATTGAATGCAATTGTGGAGGGTGGTGGAGGGTGCGGCCAGGGTTTTAATGTCAGGGTTGTGACGTGGGGTGGGGGCCATCCTCACCATTTTACTCGACACCTGTTATCTTCCGAGAAAATTCCAACGGAAGAACTTGCTGAAATCTTTCCATAATGATGACGTCACAAAACAGGCACAGCAGCAGCAGCAGCAGATGTAGCTATACGATCAATAGGAAAGCCTATAAGGTAGTTGAAAGAAGTGCTAGAAATAGTAGACACATCTCCCTCAATTTCACACCTGTCTTTCTTATATAAGAATGGAATAGTTTTATACTGTTGCTTGTTTTAATCATTAGACTGCGGCCATGCTGCAGCAACGCCTTATGTTATTTAATTCATCAAATCGTTCTCAGAAAAAGTTTAGTTATAAGTCTGTAAGTGGCAAATGTGAAAATTGGCGAGACAAGAGTGGACAAACACACATATGGAGAGAGAGAGGGAGAGAGAGAGAGAGAGAGAGATAGAGAGAGAGAGAGAGAGAGAGAGATGGATGTGGCAGGGAGATCAATGATTGGGTTATTGTGGTTTGATGTTCAACTTTGATTGATTAGGCACTGATTATTGACAATTAAACCAATTGATTGTTAGACTGTATACAAAGTGTAAGACTCGTTCAAAGAGCTGCTTCTAAAATTAAGTGAATTGATTTGGTAGACTGTACTCTGGGTGGGGGTGGGGTTAATCTTATTGATCTTGTTCTTATTCTTGATTGATGAATGAGTAGGACTGAACTGACTAACGTCTGCGACTAACCCAGATTGCTGGTGTACCTATTCCTAACTGACAGGTGTTGTAATTGGTGGAGTGTTAAGAGAAGGTGATCATTTCTAGGACAATCGAGTATTTATTCCTAACGGCCAGATGGAGTTTGTGGTGGAGTGTGGTCATGTACTGTCCATTCCCAGTTTGATCTTGCATTTTATTGATTACAGGTAGATGAAGAGAATTTGAAACTGACGTCAAAGACTGCATCAGTTCAACCTTACATCCGTTGATGGAGAGGTTAAGGAAAGTTGTCTAAGTTTGAACCTTCCTAGACTAAACTGCTTCTTATTACAGACACAGCTAAGTAAATCGGTTCGTAAATTCTGGTTGAAATATGAACTGCGTGGCTACGTGGTAAGTAGCTTACTTCCCAACACATGGCTCCAGGTTCAATCCCACTGCGTGGCACCTTCTATATAGTCTCGGGCCGACCAAAGGCTTGTGAGTGGATTGGGTAGACAGACCAGAAACTGAGATATATTTGCGTGTGTCTTTCTGTATGTTTTTGTGTATCCCCACTCATCGCTTGACACCCAATGCTGGTGTGTTTACGTCCCTTGTAACTTAGCGTTCGGGAAAGGAGACCGATAGAGTAAGTACTAGGCTTACAAAGAATAAATCCCGGGTCAATTTCTTTGATTAAAAAATCTTTTAAGGTGTTGCTCCAGCATAGCCGCAGTCAAGTGACTTAAACAAGCAGGAGCATAAAAGAATAAATATGATTCCTTTGGTATCTGGTTTTAGAGTACCAGTTGGTGATATTGTGGTTTGGGGCTAGACATGAAGAACGCGGTTTGAGGCTAGATCTGATGAATGTGAACGGATTCTAGTGTCTTTGTTCCCTTACCATATGATAAAAGAGAAAAGAGAAAACAAAGGAAGAAGTAGAAAAAGGACATGCAGAAGAATTACGCAACAAGAGACTAAACAATGAATTCCATGGAGCCACAAAAGAACTTACTGGAAAAATAGTTGGGATTGGCTGAAAAAAAACACTAAAAGAAAGAGACCCAGAGCACTATACTGGCAGCGCAGGACCAAGCTCTGGCCACGAACTGGAGAGTCAATCTTAGGAGGGTCAACATTAGCAAGTACTTCTGCTGTGCCGCATCAGTAATGGAGTGGATGAAACCATTGCCCATATCACGAACGAATGCCCTAGACTTCCCCAAAACCACTACAAGAGAAGTGTCCATGTTATGAGGGGAAATGTAATATTTATTACGTGGTTACAAAAGTTAGTTCAAGGTAATGATGATATAGAAGAGGAGAGTTAGAAATATAATTTTAGCAGAGAGCTGATGTGCTGATGGTGAGGTTAAAGAGAGGCAGAGAGAAGGAGAGGGAGGAGGGAGAAATATGGTAATGTGGGTAGTGGAGATGGAGGTGGTGGAAATGGATGTGGTGGTGGTGGCGTTGGTGATTGGATAGTGAAAAGTCTACCTTATAGTCTTCACTTTTGTAATTGAACTAAGTTTGTTTTATATCACTTAATGCATGCGCATAAGAGCAATTCCGTGAAATATTCACGCTTATTTATGCGGCAGATATCAATTTAACTAAAGGTTGTATCATATGTACGGGTCTTTTTTTTGCTCATGGGAAAAATGGAAAAATAAGAATGAATATTTTATGAGTATTGTGTATAAAGTCTATAAAATTGTTCATAAAGTATATAAAGTGTATATATAAAGAGTATTAAGTAATCATCGTATTCCAATTTCTTTCACTTTTTAATGACAAGCATAGAGTGACTAAACTTTCTATACAAACTCTACACAGGTTTTCAGGTTTTTTTGGATAAAGTTTTCAGAAATAATCCAATAGGTTTACCATTAATTCGTGAAATATTCATGGTCCCGCTAGTTATTATAAGTTATTATTATTATCATTCCGTTGTGTAACGAAATGGGCAAAATTTTAAGCGTACTGGAGAAAGAAATACTGCGCGATATTTGCTCCAACTCTTTAGATTGTGTAATCAAACTTTGCATCTATAAGGTGAAATTTACCTTTCACCATTCCGAGCTCGTGGAAACAGAGTCGTAAACAAATGCTGACGTTCATCGAAGTTGTTCTGGATTCCTATTCTTGACACTAAATGAATTGATTCGACAACATTATCTAACCATTCACTCCTGACATCCGCGTAAACCTTTCGGTAGATTATGACATGATGGGAAATATACTGACCTTAACTCTCGGGCTGATTGCCACGGTGATAAGTGGGGCTATGGGCTGAGATTGGCAATATGGTTCTAAAATTGCTTTATAAAACTGGTATATATTCCTGGCAGATATCTTCGGGGAATTGAACGGATTTGCGATGATCAGTTATGGATTACGAGTAAACTGGATTTTTAAGTTACATAGGCCCAACCGTAAAAATACCGAAAGGAAGAAGTGTGGAATAACATGTTTTGCCCATTGACATAGAAACAAAACCAAAATCAAAGCTAGAGATTTGAACCTACGACACGAGCACGTAAATTATTTAATTGATCCACTCACACACACAAGCACGCTCCCCTATCTATCTATCTATCTATCTATCTATCTATCTATCTATCTATCTATCTATCTATCTATCTATCTATCTATCTATCTATCTATCTATCTATCTATCTATCTATCTATCTATCCATCCATATATATATATATGTGTATGTATATATATGTATGGGGAAAAAGTCTCTTTGTGATAGAGAGAGGACAAATGATGACTAAAAAGTGAAGTTAGCGACGAAAATAAAACACACACACTCACACTCTCTCACACACACATTTATAAACATCAGGTGAAAAGGGAGAGAGAAAGAGAGCGGAGTGGAGGGGGGACACAAGAAAGCGGATTCCAATAAAAGAAATACAAAATTAACAAAACAAGAAAAAAGAAGAGAGAAAGTGTAAATAATTATACAGACACAATCAAAGAAAGGAAAAACAAAAAAAAACATTACGCACAGGCATTGAAGGAGCTAGAAAGAGAGAGAGAGAGAGAAAGAAAGAGGGGGAGCGATAAAATGATGTGCATACGATAGAGTAATCACCTGTTGTATAGTTACTATATGTCAAAACAAGGGTGATAAAACTCGTTGTCAATTCCACGACACGTACATCATTCTGAACAAACATGGCTGCCATACACCAATCACACCTACCAGATGTGTGTGTGTGTGTATTTACTCTACACGATATATATGCATACTTTTCTATGTTAATGCTTATATATAGATGTGTGGGTTTGTATATACATCCATATATATATATATATATATATATATATATATATATATATGTATATATATAGATATATATATATATAAAATTTTGTACGTTGTGTTATGGTTATATGTATATATATATGAATGCGTAGACTGAAGGCGCTTGAAGGCATCTGCCAACTATAGATAATCCACTTAAACCACTAGTATATGCCTATCAGTCAGTATATAAACATACACACACACATATGTATGTATATTTATATACACACACACACATATGTACAAGCACTCACAGAAGCAGATTGATACTCAGACAGACGGAGAGAGCTTGGTAATCTTGTTCACAAAGAAAATATTGTGCGCTAGACCAACCTGCCAGCCAGCCAACCAACCAGTAAGCCAGGCGACCAGCGGTGTTGCCATCCAACCTACCAACCAGCCAACCAAACAAGCACAGATATAGTATGATCTATGATGGGTGCTAACTATTTATATTGTGTTAGATATTCGAAGGCACGTATGCTAAACACACAAAATGATATATATACCGAAAATAAAGATTCACTATCGACTCCAATCACACTTACACACACACACACATATATACACGTATTCAGGTAAATATATAAGCACACAGACAAATGTATTCATTATATACATACATATATATATATATATATATATATATATATATATATCACATATATATATATATATATATACATATATAAATATATATGTATATATATATATATATTATCAATAAATAAATATATTATATATATTATATATATATATATATATATATATATATATATATATATTATTATATATATCCATATATTATATATATAAGTACAGCAGGAAAACACATTGTTAATGACCCATATATACAATCATAAACACATCGGAGGAAGGGTGGAAGAGAAAGATTTCATGGTAAGGAGCAGTTTTGCTGAGACGAGAATGGATGACACAACACAGAGAGCTAAATTTCGAGGGAGATGGAGACATAGACACACACGACCATTTACAGACATGCATAAACGCATACATACATTACATATATATACGGCCGCAGGAGTGGCTGTGTGGTAAGTAGCTTGCTAACCAACCACATGGTTCCGGGTTCAGTCTCACTGCGTGGCATCTTGGGCAAGTGTCTTCTGCTATAGCCCCGGGCCGACCAATGCCTTGTGAGTGGATTTGGTAGACGGAAACTGAAAGAAGCCTGTCGTATATATGTATATATTATATATGTGTGTGTGGTGTTTGTGTGTCTGTGTTTGTCCCCCAAGCATTACTTGACAACCGATGCTGGTGTGTTTACGTCCCCGTTACTTAGCGGTTCGGCAAAGAATAAGCTCGACTAAAGGCGGTGCTCCAGCATGGCCGCAGTCATATGACTGAAAGATGTAAAAGAGTAAAAGAGTATATATATATATACATTTACAAACATACATTATATATGTATATATATAATATATATATATATATGTATATTTACCTTTACAAACATATATTAAATATATATATTATTATATATATATATATATATATATATATATATATTATATATATATGTATATATGTATATATATATATATATAATATATATACCATTCCTTGATTGTGATGTTGACTTATAAATGGTCTATGACTATTTAATTTTTTCCACTAGGCCGCTGGTGCAAATAAATTCTACGAAATTTTTTGCCACCCTATATTGATTAATTTATATATATATATATATATAATA
>NC_043020.1:24355648-24358148 GCF_006345805.1 Octopus sinensis
AAAGTGGTTGTTGGAAAGGAGGATAAATGTAGCCTGGTTAAAGTGTATGAACGCAAGGATGTATATGTTTGTGAAGATAATGTGTGCGTGTGTATATATGTGTGTGCAAGCAGGGATGTGAGCCTGAAGATTGTGAGCGTGCGGGCGGCGTGTAGATGTATGTGTGTAAGTAAACAAGTACGTGTGCGTGTATAGAGCTATGTATGTTTATATGTGAGGGAGTGTGTAACACTACACTACACACACACACACAATATGAGTTTTTCATTTTTGTTTATAGATATTTTTCTTTTGCATTTACCTCATTGATTTTAATTATTACTTCCCATCTGTATTATTTCAAGTTTTTTCCCTCAATTTTGTTATCACAATTTTTTCATCTTTCTTATCCCCGTCCCCTCCAACAGCACTTAAATGCACTTCCTCCAGTTTTCTACTTTACTCTCACTTCTCTGTTTCTCCCTTTCTACTCATTTATCTTCTTCTTTTGCTATTTCTCTTTCTTTTCTCTTCATTGCAGCTGATATGTTGTACCTGAAAAGTAACCACCTTCCTATTCTTGCTCCGTTCCATTTTCTCGGTTCCTTTTTTCCTTTTTTTTTACTCCTGTCTTTTTCACTTCTGATTTTCTTCCCTCCTACTCCTAGAGTCTCCTCTCAGTTCCTCCTACTCTCACCTGACACAAAGAAAAACAATTCGGCCACTGTGTCGCTAAAAAATATTATACTACGCAGCTTCCAACTAAGACGATAGCCTCCTAATAACAGTGAATAGATACAACTTGGGAAAAGTTGATGACTTCCTAGATCTCGCTGGTGGGTTCATACAAGTAAGAAGTGCATTAAAACTCGCATTGTTAAAGTATGGCCAGCTCTTTCAAAGATGAACATCATTTCGAAATCAAATCTAAAGAAACAGCTTAAGTTAAGATCATCTTCTTCTGAGCAACAATATGGTATCACTAGACGCATCCTATCAAAAGCACAGGATACAAAAACTTAATGGAACGTACACGAGATTTCTGAGAGCAGCACTTAACATCAAAGTCCCATTCAACAAATCGGGTTCTTTATAGTAATCCTCCAATGAAAGGAAAGAAGAGAGAAATTTCGACACTTTCGTAGTAAAGATGAAGTTGAGAGTCAAATGCCGATATGAGAACGAACACACGGAAAGTGTCCTGGGGTCGACTTTCCAGGATACCTATCGACCAACTAGTTGAAGACATTGTATAGTCTAAGAATAACTAATCAACAGCAATGCAGGAGAGGGAATTCTAGAGAAAAGCGACTGATGGTGTTCGTCCGCTGATGACGAAGTAGTAGTAGTAGTAGTAGTAGTAGTAGTAGTAGTAGTAGTAGTAGTAGTAGTAGTAGTAACTCAGCCGATTGAGGAACGGTTACGTGGATCACTGAGTAAGGATACAGAGTAGCAGACTCACTTTTTCAGTAAATATTATCCACTCTAGCTGAAACCTTGAGTACTTTACACCACCGCTTCATGACAATTATGAGATCACACAAGCATTAAGCGTATACATGTATGCATATCTGTATGCATGCATTATGTATAACATGTAAGTAAATACGCATACATATATGAATGCATATTTGCATGTACCTACGCACGTGTGTATATATATGTGAGTATACACATATAGCATATGTGTGTGTGTGCATATATGCATATACACATATCGAATACACATACACATGGTGTACAGAAGTACATATATATAGGTGCAATATATTTTCCTTTAAAGTTTTGCCAGCTTTAGTCATAGAATCACTGGCCATGCTAGAGTAACTAAGACATTCTAGTTTATAGACGATTTCATCGGAGCCATTACTTATTGTATATCGTCGGAGGTTTGAAGGGAGAGTAAGGAGTGAGTAAGGAGGGTGGGCGATAAAGGAGCGAATGGAGAGCAGACGAAGGAGAGAATAAATCAGTGTTTGTGATGTTGTGAGGTGTTGGAACGTTGAATATTTGGTTTGAATTGTGAGATGCGAGACAAGGGATATGGGGAGAAGGTAGAAGAAGAAGAAGAAGAAGAAGAAGAAGAAGAAGAAGAAGAAGAAGAAGAAGAAGAAGAAGAAGACGAGCGAGAAGAAATATCTTTCGCAAGAAATGATGTGCCGGGGGTGAAGATTGATTAATGGCGGCGCATAAAGAGAAACCAAAACGAAAGCAGCAGCAGCAGCAGTAACAACAACAACAACAACAGCAATAACAACAATCACAACAACAACCACCATAAGAATGAACGACAGTAACAAGAGCAGCAACACCAGCAATGATGACCATTCCACGAAAGCAAAGAAAAAAAAAGTTCTACATCCTTAGCAGCGCCGCCATCATTAAAAACATATACAAGTACAACAATAAGAACAACAACATCAAGGGTATTAATAACTGCCACCGGAGTATAAATTAGTGAAAGTTCAATTCTAAGACAGCTCGTTATTTCTGCCGCGGTACATGAACGGAATAAAACGAA
>NC_043020.1:24363148-24398148 GCF_006345805.1 Octopus sinensis
ATTGCTTTCCAACCATGTGGTTCCAGATTCAGACTCACTGTATAGTACTTTTGCCAAGTTTTTTTCAATAGCCTCAGACCGACCAAAGACTTGTGAGTGAATATGGTAGATGAAAACTGAAAGAAGTCCGTTGTGTATGTATATATATATATATATATAATATGTGTATGTCAGTGTTCCACATCCACAAGTGCTTGATAACCACTGTCAGTGCGTTTACGTCCCCATAATTTAGCGGTTCAACAAAGGTAGGTGTACGATAGAGCAAGTACCAGGTTTTACAGAAATAGTAAGTACTGGGGTTTGTAAGTAATGTTTGTTTGACTAAAATTCTCCAATACAGTGCCTCAACACGGCCGCCGTCTAATTGCTGAAACAAGTCAAAGATAATATATATATATATATATAATATATATATATATAATTTGTTCTTCAGACCCTCTTCCAAAAAGTTTATCTATCCAATAATGAGGTTTTACGAGTGATAAAACTAGAAAATTAAGACTCAGTTTTCAAGTTTTATCACTCAGTCGAAAGATACACGGGTAACTGGATAATTATGCGTAGTTAAGTAATTATTTTTTATGGTACGTATCTGTGTGGTTATCGTTTTGCATTCACGATTGTAAGATCGCAGTTTTCGATCGGGTGGTCCGTTATGTCCGTTGTGTTCAGGTCTAAATAAGTAACATTACAACGGACTAGCATTCATCCGGGAAGAATGCTGTGAGTTTGATCATTTATATGTCTTGGAAACAAGTATACAATACAGAGTTCTAGCCCTCGGAACAATAATGTCCAGAGAGTAATCATGCATATTATGAAGGTGCCTGGCCAGGTAGTTGGGCAATCGGCCTCTTGATCACGAGGTCGCAGGTTCGATTGCCATTCCAGGATGTTCGTTTTATCATTGAACAAGGCTCTTTACTTGATGTTCCATTCAATTCAGCTAGTAAAAAAAAACTATTTAGAGTGACCGAGTACCAGGTCAGTTTCCCGTTCGTATGACAGTATTTATGAATCAGAGGTACGTCCAAAAATATGAAAAAGGGGTACCATCCACCAGTAGACACTATATATGTCATACCTTCTTTGCCTGTTACTTATACATTTTACGCTGCAGTGTTTTAAAATTTTGAATACAACTCACAGACACTCAGTAATTACAATGACGATCTCTATCGGGACACGACCCACGATGCGAACTGACGACCGAGAGGCTTACTATGGGGTTCGAACTATGATGTGTTGGTAAAGAAAATTTGGTTGTTCACATGACACATGGGTGCATTCCGTGTCTTTTGTTGTGACGTGTGTAGACTGTGCCTGTTTGAAGCTTATTTCCGGAAGCTTTAAATGATGAAAGGGTGCTACCAGCTACATAAATGTATCTGTGTGTGTGTGTGTGCGTGTGTGTATGTGTGTGTGTATGTGTGTGTGCGTGTGTGTGTATGTGTGTGTCTGTGCGTGCGTGTGTGTCCCTGTGATAGTATGTGTTTGTAGAGATGTGGCAACGTACACGACATCAAAGTTACAAAACAAAGAATGACGGCGACAACACTGAACGTTAAGATACCTGAAACGTGGTCAGAGAGTAAGTCACGTTAGTGTACGTGCGAAGGCACTGTGTGACAGGACACTTCCTGTCCAAGAGATGAGAGACGATTGAAACCCTAAAACAGGCAATTTCACTGGCAGATTCTCGTTGTCAGTTACGGCTGAGATATTTAGTGACACAAACATTGATTTTCGCCACCGAAGTTCTCAAGAGAGTGAGAACTCGCTCGTGCGTGTTAAATGAGAATACAAGTTTGACAGAACATGTATATATGTGTATGTTTGCACTTGTGTGTGATATTGGGCGAGGTTATATTTAAGTAGAACCTTCTCTCTCTCTGTGTATATATATATATATATATATATATACACACATATTCATATATATATACACACATACACAAACACACACACATATTTCCCTGCCTCAGTTTCCGAATATATTATGCAATGTATAACGAATCCACTTCCTCTCACTCGCTAGCTGGCTACCTTTCTCTTTCTCTCTCCCACACACACAGGTATATATATATATACGCACGTACATATATTTATGAAACGACTAGTACATGTTCCATCATGAGCAGCTGAAAATGCCCACCTGGGACCTAATTTTACGACGAGATTATTAACATGTCGACGTACACGTATATATTTATTGATATTCGTCACTGCTAGTAGATCGCCATTAGTTTTTGTGAAAACCATTCACTTGTTCACCCAACCATGCTATTTATTCAAGTAGTTGAGTACACCACAGAAAAATGGACCCTTAATATTTAAATTGCGGTTTGAAGGGTATATTTATGAAAATAGTCCCGAATGATTTTATGATTCTGAAGAATTCAAGACTTTGGAACACTATTACAGCATGAAAATAATTATGATATATGATGACACCGTAATATATACAGCAATAGTGATGGAGACTAATCTTTTCTATTCTAGGCACAAGGCCCGAAAATTTTGAGTAACTGGTACTGATATTCAACCCCGAAAAGGATAAAAGGCAAAGTCGATCTCGGCGGAATTTGAACTCAGGACGTAAAGACAGACGAAATACCACTAAGCATTTCTCCCAGCGTGTTAACGATTCTGCCAACTCGCCGCCTTACTTTATAGAAATATTATTTTCTCCTTTAAGCACAAGGCCCGAAATCTTTGTTGAGTGGGGGGCGACAGTCAGTTAGATCGACTCCCAGTACGCAACTGGTACTTGTGATTGTGACTAATGCCCTTAGTCTATTTAGTGACGAATATATTTCTGCCTTTTTGTTTTTCGGTTCTAAAATTGCGTCGAACATAGTGATTAGTGGGTTTTCTTCTGCTAATTAACGTTCTGAGTTCAAATACCACCGATGTCTTTCACCGTTTCAGGATCGATTAAATAAAATATCATTCAAGTACTAGGATCGAAGTAATCGACTTGCTTCGCTTGTGATTCTTATTTCTGAAAATTACTGACTTTCTACCAAAGCTAGAATTGCTTTCCTTGTTTGGAAATTCCATCAAGACGTAGCAAAGAATTGCAGCACGATCGCTGTCGTTATTGACCAGACCAATTCGATTGATCGCCAATTGATAGGTAATTGGATATTAGAAAATTAATTAACTGTTGGTTATATGACGAGGAGTGAGTTTTCTAATAAATGGACCAAAAACGAAAATAAGAGAGAATTGAAGGGTTTTTTCCCCTCGTATTTGTGGTAAATATAAGCATATATTTCGGGATTAAAGCTCATTTCTGCAATAATCTTATCTAATCGAAAAACCTCTTCTTCTTCTTCCACACATTCAGATACATACACAAACACTCGTTCATATGCCACATAAACAAATATACACACGCATACACACAGACACAGAAAACTATGCATTCACTGAGATATTCACTCATACACACAACATATACAAACGCACACTCATATACACACACAAAGAAACATTCAATTATACACACACACACACACGTGTATACATACACAAAGACTTTCACACCCCGCACATATTTACATATACTCATACACACGCATATGCATACATACAGAAACCCTCACTTATATGCACACACACACACACACACACACACACTTTATTAAGACTTGCAAACATACATTAGAGCTTACTTCAACGTAATACTGTCGACCATCAAAAAACCTGAAATTAATAAAATATTAAATGCCATGTACAGAACCAATTCCTAAAATCCTGGGGACCAAAATTATAATCCCATCCCTTACAGAACACTTCACACCCACTCAAAATGCATAAACGAAAATAAGAGAAAAAAAGCAGCAAATTTCTCTTGAGAAAAAGAAGTAATAAACACACAAAAAGAGAAGAAAAAATAATTTAAAAAACAGAGAAAAATGTCAAATTTAAGACGATGTATTTAAAAAGTCTTTGAAATTCCGCTGCCAAATTTTGGCTGTAGTAAATCTTCATAATGAATAAATCAGCAACTTTGGATTTAGATATTTCAAAAAAGAATGTTATATGGATGAATGAAAGCCATTTGCCTATAATAATAATAATAATAATAATAATAATAATAATAATAATAATAATAATAATAATAATAATAATAATAATGTTGGCTTTGGTGTTTTTGTTTTTGTCGGCGTAGCATAAGATTTAAATTTCTTTTGATATTTGACTTAGACACAAGTCACGCGTTGCATCCAGGTTAAACTAGATTTTGTTTATGAATCGCCGACAAATGTCTATCATTTTATTCGTGTGTGTGTGTGTCTACATATCTGTACATACAAGCATATTAATGCATTCGCATAGACATTTATAAACATATACACATGTATTAATATTCGGAGTTTTTATGCGTAGTTTTTTATCTACAATTGGCGACAAACACGCAAATCGACGTTTCACTCAAAAGCGTTTGCTAGACTATCATATTTCTTCTAAGGGATAGGGTTGAGAGTTTCTTCGAAGTTTCTGTCAAACTCTTCCTGGCAAAAGTAATATGGCCAGGCAGAAACGAATGTATTAGTATGTATGTGTTATGCGAATATGTAGAGTGAGGGCTGAGACCTACATAGGTTTCAGTTAGTAGTCGAGTTTCATTCTCAGAAATATTTCAGGCCCCTAAGCAGGGTAAGAAACCGGCTACATTCCTTTCAGCGGCCTATCGTTTTCCTTGGTCAATATCTTTGGCTGTACGTGTGTTTGTGCACGTATTTATATATTGGCCAATACGTCGTATCTATTCGATACGAAAAGATATCTGATGCTTTTCCAATGACCACAAAGGGTGGTAAAAGTAATAACGAATCATATAATCTCGTGAGAGAAGGTTGGGGTTATCAGGAATCGAACACACCGGCGAGTTGGAATCATGTTAGGGAAATTCCATACAGAAAACTAGAAAAATGTAAATTATAACTAAATCAAAACGCTTCATTCTTACTCTTTACTCTTTACTCTTTACTCTTTTACTTGTTTCAGTCATTTGACTGCGGCCATGCTGGAGCACCGCCTTTAGTCGAGCAAACCGACCCCGGGACTTATTCTTTGTAAGCCCAGTACTTATTCTATCGGTCTCTTTTTGCTGAACCGCTAAGTGACGGGGACGTAAACACACTAGCATCGGTTGTCAAGCAATGCTAGGGGGACAAACACAGACACACAAACACACACACATATATATAATATATATATATATATACATATATACGACAGGCTTCTTTCAGTTTCCGTCTACCAAATCCACTCACAAGGCATTGGTCGGCCCGGGGCTATAGCAGAAGACACTTGCCCAAGATGCCACGCAGTGGGACTGAACCCGGAACCATGTGGTTGGTTAGCAAGCTACTTACCACACAGCCACTCCTGCGCCTTACATTCAATAAATTTTAATAAACACTTTTAGTTGGTGAATTGGCAGAGAGATAAAAGTGATTTCTCTCCCGTGTCTCAGCGCTAGTTCACCGAGACCATTTTCGTCGTTTTGGTGTCGATAAAGGATTAGCAATCTAGAGTAGTGGCCTAGCAGAACGGACTGAATGTCAGCCGACATACTTGAGAAATTTCATCTGGCGTTTGCGTCCTAGGCACCAAGTTGTATCAATCCTCATCTGCAGCCAACCCTTTGGATAATAATTTCAGTGGCGCGAAAAAAGATAAGTTTACATGGGTAAATGCAAGTCTTCCTAAGAACAAAATGTTGTCAAGACCTTTCTAATTGTGGGCAGATGCATGTTCAAAACTGAACAACGGAGTACTTGGAATATAACTGAACGTGTATAATGTTTATTCTTTGTCGAAATATTTTATGACTATTCATTGATATGTCACCACAATTTGGATTGCGCATGCGCTAGCAACTTTACAACCGGTACTCTACATCGTGATTCAGTTTGTTTGTTTTTTTGAAAGCACAAAAAATGTAAATACTAATAAAAGCAACACAGCAGCAATACTTACGTTTTGAAGTAAGGTTTTGTTGCTGTATAATAGATTCTTCGCAAAGTTTGGCATCGAATTAAGGTATGAATCGTTAGGCGAGAAGGCTGTAAAGTACGCATCGGTACTGTTATGGTTAATCATGTCGGGAAGAACTGTGGCTGCCTCATTGATGGAACTGGAAGTAGAGAAAGAGGGAAAAGAAGATATAGATATGGGATTGAAAGAGAAAGGAATAAAGTCAAAGGTCATTTGGGTACAAGGGAAATTAATGTGCGCCTCAAATGCACAATCTTGAAACGGGAATTTATTAGTCAATATTGAAAGAAAGAAAAATAAAATTCTTACAATACCTACCTGCGATTTGAACTCAGAACGCAGAAATTGGAACAAAACAAGTCATATATATATAAGTAGGTATACTCATATGGCGTCGTCGTGGCACTCTGTCGGTTATAACGACGAGGGTTCAAGTTGATCCGATCAACGGAAAAGCCTGCTCGTGAAATTAGTGTGCAAGTGACTGAGCACTCCACAAACACGTGTGCCGTTAACGTAATTCTCGGGGAGATTCAACGTGACACAAAGTGTCAAAGGGTTGGCCCCTTTCAAATACAGGTACAGCAGAAACAAGAAGAAAGAGTGAGAGAAAGCTGTGAGAAAGAGTACAGCAGAGTTCACCACAAACCCCTGTTGGAACCTCGTTGATCTTTAGGTGTTTTCGCTCAATAAACACTCACAACGCCCGATCAGGGAATGGAAACCGCGATCCTACGACCGCGAGTCCGCTGCCCTAACCACTGGGCCATTGCACCTCCACACCCATATGTATGCAGAGTTAAACACACGAGTACACACCCATACATACCCATATCTGCACACATACACACACACACATACTTATATATCGACAGACATTAACACACACACACACACACATAACATACGCACATCCATATCAATATATACATCGATCATTATGATTACTATTACGTTAAATCTTACGCTTTTCACTCATAAGTCCTCTCTCCAATCGATTGGAACCCAAAAAGTATTTTTAAGCGAATTATATATATATATATATATATATATATATATATATATATGAGAGAGAGAGAGAGGCATGTAAGTATATGTGAGCTTATACACCATATATACTGTCCTCTATCTCTTTCACCCTCTCGCAGATATATATATATATATATATATATATATATATATATATATATATGTTATAGTTAATCAATATTTGTTTGTATTTTTCGGTGAAATATTAATTTACTTTCACAGTTAACTGAGATGTATTGAATGAAACCGGAAGCCGCTCGTTCGGCGGAAATTGTTTCTGATATTGCTAGTCGTAGTTTTTCTCTTGTTGTTGTTGTTGTTGTTATTGTTCTTCTCTATAATGCAAGTCGTGTTGGAATTGCTACAGCTACAGGGATTACATCTACCGTGGTTTATCATGTCTGTTGTATATACGCATGTTTATACACACACATTACTACTCATATATGACTAAACACACACACACACGTATACATACATATAAATGATTACACATATACATATGTGTATGTATATATATATATATATATAGATGTACATATAAATGCCTACACACATACATTGATATGTCTATATATATATTCTTTTATTCATCTATGTGTTTCAGTCATCTCACTGCAGCCATGCTGGAGCACCGCCTTTAGTCGAACAAATCGACCCTAGGACTTATTCTTTGTAAGCCTCGTACTTATTCTACCGGTCTCTTGTCGAACCGCTAAGTAAACACACAGATACACATTCGTTGTCAAATACAGACACGTATATATATATATATATATATATATATATATATATATATATATATATATATATATATTATATATATACATACATTATATATGACTGTGTGTTTGTATAGTTCTCCCCTTCTATCTCTATGTATATATATATATATATACTCGTATGAATGCACAACACGTAATCGCTTATACAAACAGGTGACTTCACACATACATACATATATGTATACATATGTGAATATATACTATATTTATATATGTAAACATGTATATGTACGTGTAAGTGTCAGTGGGTGTGTATTTGTGTGTGTGTGTGTTCTTGGTTTCGCGTTGTTTTGCGTTCGATCCTATTCATTTCGTTTATATTCCCTTTTTGTCGATTCTTCCCATATTTCATTGCAAAAAACTTCCAATATCATTACCATTCCTCATTAGAAACCAATATCTCAATAACTTATTCTTGCAGTTGATACTACAATCAGGCTAATATCTTCCGTTACCAGATTCCATGGCTTCCATATCATGATAACTTATTGCTTCGGCTTTTGTTCACAAGACACTCTCTGGAGAATTTTTCTCGTTGTTTGTTTGGAGGTTATATTCAAGGTGAGATATTAAATAATCGACATTATTAATTGAATTTTAAAGCGAGCCATGGAAAATAGTGCCAGCGCGTCGTTGGATAGGAGATTATAAAGAAATGATCATTTGTTCAATTCTTTCCTTTGACGGTCGGGGTAAAGAGAAATATTTTCGATTTTGTGATGGCAGAAAAAATATTACGAGGAATTTCGTTAGAATGCCTTGGTTTCTTGTCTGGTTTCCCGGTGATTTTGTAAAGATCCTTCGTAGAAACGCCCTGTAGAAAATGTATATTTTATACCATACACGTATTTTCTTCCGTTAGTTGAATACATATAGAATACCAAACGAGTTCCCTATAGATACCGTATTTATTACACGTATCTAACTCGCTTTCGCTCGTTAGATACGTTTACAAGCCACGAGTTGTAATAAATACGGTATCCATAGGGAATGAGTTTGGTATTTTATTTATTACACACGAATAAACGACCATATTTTATTAACCCAATAACTAAATTCTTCACATCGTGTTGAAGCGCGCATGAATACAACTTGAATTCACGTCAGTGACGTCACAATGTATAACTGTAAAAGATGTCATGCCGCAGGAAGATAGTCATCTTTATAGCGCTAAGTTTTCAGGTGAAATGACTGATAACTGATGACTGTTTAACATTTTGTTAACATTCAAGTTCACGTTCAAGAAATACATAACACAGATTGAATCTTCAATAACTTTAATAATACTCAAACCTGTTTTCGAGTACCTGCACTGCAAGAGTATCGACGAGCAGACGAATTATGTCGTGATTTTTTGGCAACAAAAAATTGAATTACCACCAGAAATGTTTATATTTTATGTGTATATGACTTTAAGTGATATCTGGTATAAAAAAATAGTATGTTTGTTTAATTACATGGCTACATTCTACCTGCTCGTGAAATTAATGAATGAAGTTTAGTTATAACTTATGAATGACAAAAGTAGTGCCGTCACCGTGACCTCGGGTCATCACCATGGATTGACCAATCAGAAGCAACACTCGCAATATCTGACATATGTTATATACCAAAAATATCTCAAAGTGTTCTCACTCACATGTGTGTAATAAAGCAGTATCTTAGATGGTATTCGCTTTAAGTGCTCTTTTTCTCGGCGCTTATGAATTGGTAATATTTCAGATGTTCAATTCGAATTTCATTAATTTTAGATCGCCTTGATAACATTGCGTTAACATATTCTTTCGAAAGTATTAATATTAATTTTAATTATGCATATATATATATGTTAAACAATAGAAACAATTGTCATCTTTATAAGGTGAAGTCTATAATAAAGAAGTAATTCTCCCTCTACGCACTTTTTGCTGTCAAACACACTGGATTTCTCGAAATTCCGCCAATGATTATTTGGATTTACCTGTCATGCATGAGGATATATCGTTCATGCATGAAAATTTACCTGTAATCTGTATTTTATTTACATTTCATGCTGTACAACTGTTGCACGTTGATAAGCAAATTCTTTTAATATCGAGGGATTTATTGATATCTGACAGGAATTTTTAATTTCTATCCATAGCTTTTAAATATATGTGTGTGTCTGTGTGAGTGTGTGTGTGAGTGTGTATAAATATTTTATAACTATATACATAATTATAACTAGGAGTCGGCTTTATGCACCGTAGCAAATAGATAGGTGCCAAATTCTTTTTTACTACCTTAAAAATTCCGCACTGGCTACCTGGTAAAATTATTATTGACCCTTTATTATTACAATAAGATTTGACGATACATATATATATGTCCTGTTTTTGTTATTATAATTATCATTATTGTTTTTACGTATTTTTGTATTCTTATTCGTGCAACCTCGTCCGTTTTTCCGTCCTTGTTTTGTATACATTCGAGGCTTTCTTCCAAGGAATCTAATGCGCTTGGCTTAGATTTTCCTTTGGGGATGGCCAGATCGGAGCAATCTCAAGATTAATCAGCCGAAATTGCGAGGATGATCCGGTTCTTGACTGAAGATTGAAGGCTTCGAATGTCCTGTCCGTGTTTTTTGTATCGTCTTCTGAATGTTTTGCGTTCTTGTCCCAGTTTGTATTTTTTTACATATATATATATAGCGGCGCACGTACCCTTTTGTCTTATATGTAAGTATATATATATATATATATATTTATATATATATATATATACATGTATATTTTTCCTCTGTCTTCCCTTCTCTGGATCTTTCCTTCTCCTATGTTTCCGAGGAAGAGCTCCGCTCGAAACGTTAAACCCTCTTTCTCTCCTTCTTTCCTGAGCGTCCAATAATACTATATTTGTTCCACGTCCTCGCGTGGTTGTGTTTCTTTGTGCTTTCTTGTTTCGATTAACGTTATATATGTATATATATATATATACAAATATATATACACATACATACATATATATATATATATATATATATATATATATATACACATATATATATATATACATATATACACACATACATATACATATATACATACATACATATATATATACACACATATATATATACATATATATATACACACATATATACATATGTTTATATACATATACACATACACACACACACATATATATATATATATATATAATATTATATATATATATATATATACATTCACACATTATGTATATATATATATAGTTAAAAGGAATGGAGAGAGATTAAAAAATCTTGGCGGATATCAATATATATGCCTGTGTGTATGTGTGTACACACTCAAATGTTTAACTTTGTACAGGCTACTTTAATGATGATTTTAAAGATCTGGAATATTTACGTATTCTTTGGAAGCAAACTGCTAACCAAAGATACGATGAGATGCTTCCAATCTTATGTAACAAGATCTGTTTGATCCCAATCGTCATATATCATTTAATATACATCAGATTTAGAACTAAGCTAATATAAGTTTCATACGTACGATTGTAGGACAGTCAGACGACATTATATAATATGATGGGCAACATTTCCGACTCAACAATCAGAGAGATTGCTCGATACTACACGGCACGCTATAAAATTCATCCGAACATACTACTCTCGAAACATGAAACTTATGGTAGCTCAGTTTTAAATCCAATGTCTTTTAAAAGATATCTCACGTTCGCTAGAATACATTTTGTTGGTTGCACCAATTGACTGAAGATGTCACTATATGTTCCGGGAATCTCTTGCGAAGGCAGAATGAGAGAAGGTGACGAGAAGAGCAGGCATGGGAAGTTTGCAAGACATGGTCACTTAACGGCAAACACATTTTTTGGACGTGTGCTTCGATTGCAGATGACAGACATACTACCATCGTGATGGACAACGGAGGGAGGAAAAAAGAGATCGAACGGAGGAACAAGGAATATATAGCATTGTACGTTCTGGGGCGACATAAGAGTGATGGAAATTGGTCCGAGTGAAGCTAGGAGGAGGGTGAGTAATGAGGGGAGTAACCGGGAGTAATCGAAAAATCTCAGTACCCGTTGTCCTCACTGTACAATATCGTTCCCTTCTACAAAATTCAACACTAAATTATTAGTGAACCTTAGTGATTGGTTACGCAATCGAACCCAGGACTTTTTTCTTTTCCACTCTAGGCACAAGGCCAGAAATTTTGGGGGAGAACGTAAAGACTGACGAAATACCTGTTTTTTTTTACTGCCCACAAGGGGCTACACACAGAGGGGACAAACAAGGACAGACAAAGGGATTAAGCCGATTACATCGACCTCATTGCGTAACTGGTACTTATTTAATCGACCCCGAAAGAAGGGAAGACAAAGTCGACCTCGGCGGTATTTGAACTCAGAACATAGCGGCAGACGAAATGCCGTTAAGCATTTCGCCAGCTCGCCGCCTTACAATCGAACCCAGGACTTTTGAAACACACAGCTTTGCCTCAGTTTACAAGAAGAAGAAACCATTCATTGACTGTCCTCTATATTCGACTGTTAGTTTATTATTTTCATTTGAATATCTGTCGTTTGCCCTTCTCAGTGAACTTTATATGTGATTGTTTCGCTGCGATAGGATGATGTTCTGATACCGTTGGGAAATCTGGTCGGTTTCAATATTATTCCTGCTGTCCCCTGATACTTATGCGCTGAAATCTAGTATATTGTGCTTGCTCTCTTTTTCTGAATTCAGTCTGGAAGGAACAACCCACCATTTCTGGAATTTCAATCAGGAAAATAATAATATATTGAATCATATCTAGTTGATAAAAAAGAACAAGGGAACGACGATGGTAGATCAATATATATGTTTATATATATATATATATATATATAGATATATATATATATATATATATATATATATGTATATATGATGTATGTATGTATGTATGTATGTATATGTATATGTTGTTTCGTATATTGGTGTCTTTGTTCATATGGAAATCTATTTATACCAAAATACATCCGACAAAGATACACACACACATACACATATATGTATATACGTACGCGTGTGTGTGGGGAGGAGGGGTTAGAGTGTGTACGTCTGAAATTTTACGACAGTCACTTCTTCGAAGTATCGCCATCGCTGACTTCCTGAAACTACAGCAGTAAATTGGAGGTGTTACATAAATTTATTAAGGAATCCTTCAACTAAAGTTTTACTGTTTTGTTGTAGGACTTCATAAAACACACATAAACACACACACACACATAGTTATTTCGTCTTACGCTAAGAAGCGGTATACGGAACCATTATTTTTTACTCCAGTTTGATATAAAGAGCTACTCCAAATCGTTATTAGAGTATTCATATAAGCGGAGTCAAGGTCAGAGAGTCTGTACTGGTACCGAGTTGCACGAGTTGTAATAATGAAATCAAGCCGAATGGTGATAGTTTCAAATCATTCAGTTCGCAGGTTTCAAGTTTGCGTAATATAAATTCTTCAGTTAACTCATTTAAAAAATACTGAGGAGGGTTTATGTAATGGATGCATTTCAGACTGTATACTATGAAAACGTGAAATGTACGTGTTAAATGCTTTCAAATTATCACTATATGGCTTCACTTCATCTTTACTACATAGCTCTTCTTCGGAAACAAGAAAACAGGAAACTCCAAAGGGAAAAGAAGGAAAGAAAATCGCCAATAATCCACGAGCGGTTCCTTTTTTTTGTGCGTATAATCAGGGAGTTATAATCCAAGCTGTGTCCTAATGACGTTCATCTGCATGTTCATAGGAATCAAATGTATGTGTCTAGATGTTTTATCATAAATGGCATATACATAGCATTTGATACGTCTTCCAAATTCTATTTACGGAATAATTACATCAAAACAAAAGGCTGGAAAAATATGCTGTGTTGTTAATCCCATGTTACACGTGTTTCGTTATAGGCTAGGCGTTACAATTGTGTACATGCAGACAAAAAAAATGAAAACATGTATAGAATCTCTTATCCGTAATTCTTCAGACAAAGATTAAAAAATAATATATACGAGAGAAAAAGAGAGGAAGAGAGAGAAACAAAGAGACACTGGGTGGTCACTACGGGAACGAGTTCAAAGAAAGGCTTCACCAGATTAGGGCATGACTCTGATCAAAGCAGCAACACTGAACGTAGAATCGTATAAAACTTACACTACTTGCGTAACCTTTACGATCTCCTTTACTATAACCACTGAAACCACCATCGGATTCTTCACCAACACTATCATACTACTACTACTACTACTACTACTACTACTACTACTACCACCACCACCACCACCACCACCGCAGGAGCACCATCTGATACCCTATTCTTCACTATCTCTTTTGTATTACACCTTTTACAGATCATTCACTCACCGTATAGATACGCATGCAGGGTACACACATGCATGTTTGTGTATATATATATATATATATATATATATATATATATATGTATATATGCACATATACACATGTGTAAGCACACGCACACACAATACACCCACGTACTTAACCAATTCCTTCTGTTCTCTTCACTATTCAGAGGTGTTCGTTTTCTGTTTTAGATTCCATCGTCCCATTTTCCCCCCTTTTCTGTGCTCTTTTTTTTTCGTTTCGTTAATATCGTTTATTTTTTCTATCTCTCTATTCATCGCTTCCTTTTTTGTCTTTACTCTCTTTTTTGTACTCCTTTGTACTTCTGGTTCACTCTGGTGAAAACATCATACAGCAAGACTTGATTAGATAGAATGGTGAAGAATGGGACTTTGATGATCAAATGACGTATCAGATACAAAATGCACACGTTTCACCCGCGTTTTGCTCTTATAAAAGTTATTTTTTTTATCTATTATTTTTCCCCGTGCAATCAAAGTGTAACACGTGATAAAAAAAAAACCGGCAAAATATATAAATAGAATGGAATACGCAGTCACCTACATGCACACACACACAAACGTACAATACATACATATACACATGGACACATAACCTCAGGTATAAATTGCATAGTACAGTTACACACAACAGGCATACTATTGCATACACACACACACTGTGCGTGTGTGTGTATGTTTATATATATATGTGTGTGTGTGTTAAAATACGTACATGCATGAATACACATATTGACATACAAAAAACTGTGAATAGAGGTAAACGCACATGCGTATACATACACATATATATAGATAGCGCGATGCATTTGCTGACACGTAAGCACACATTCACACACACACGCACATTTCGTTAGTAGTGTACAGATATCCACATACATTTACGCATAGAAACAGCGACTCAATATATATATATAATGTGTGTGTGTGTAGTATATATATGTGAATATGTGTGTGTATATGTGTGTTTATGGATGATTATATCTTTTATCACTCATGTATAGACACTCTATTGCGTAGACACTAGTATCCATACTAATGCAGAGTTAATTTTCTCGACTCAAATAACTATAAACAATATAGAGACAGAAAAAGAAGAGAGAGGGAGTAGGAAGAGAGAGAGAGAGAGAGAGAGAGAGAGAGAGAGAGACTAGACTTCAATGGTAATACGCAGCCAATTTTCTCTGCTCGGATTTCAAGCTTTGTTTCACACTCACAAACTTTTCCAAAATAAAAACTAAACTCCCACAGAGCAACAAAAGAGAGGAAGAGAGAGGGAGAGGGTGAAAGAGAGAGAGAGAGGGAGAGAGAGAGAAAGAGAGAGAAATTTTATACATATTTACACCTTGTCACAGTTTTATAGTTTACACTAAACCCAAAACGAACACATACATATAGAAAACAGACACATTTACACTCTATTACATATTTCTATAATTACTGGAACACACACACACACACACACACACACACCACACACACACTCACACACTCATATATATACACACACACTGTTCACCGGTAATTTTCGCTCCTCACATTTCACTCTTTATTTCACAAGTTAAAAACTTTACACAGGAGGAACATCTCACCGGCAGAAATTGAGATACACACACATACTATTTCAATCACTGAACAAACACATATAAGCGCAACGGTGCACGCACACACACACATACACACACACACACACACACACACACATGCATGCACACACACATGTATGCACAATGTCCTCTACTCAAATTTCAATCTTATTTTATACACCATGATTTACAAGAAAAATCTACGCACACACACAAATATACACACACGCACGAACCCATATACACGCTGATATATACACTGAGAGCCGCAAGTATAAACACACACGTACACAAATACAGACATACATACAAACATAATTTTCTACTAAAGTTTTAATTTTCATCACACGTATATTCAAACACATACACACACTTACGAACGCATACACATAAATTGCACATTTTCGCGCACACACCAACAAACACATATCAGCCAATTACACACACGTGTAAACAAACATACACACAGGTGTTCACACAGATACGTATCCTTTTCTTCTCGTATTTCATTCTTTATTTCACCAACAAAACCACAAAATGAAAAACAAATTTGAAACTATAAAACAACAAACACAGAGGAATAAACACACACAATCATCTCCCCCCCACACACACGCTTTTCTTTCCTTTCTTATTTTCTTTCAACTCGCAATTCATTCGAACCCTCACATCCCATACGACACTTCAGTACCTCGTCACATTATTTTTTCTCTTTTGCTATTTCTATATAACAGAAGACGCTAAACAAAAGTCGTTTCCGTTTTCTTTCTCTTCGTTCTGCTTTTTTTTTTTCTCTCTCTCTACTCTGCTCTCTCCCTCTCTCTGTCTGATTTTATGCCATTCTGACTCTCTCACACACTGGCTGTCTCTCTTCCTATCTCACCCTCTGATACAGATTCTATATACTCTCTCTCTCTCTCTCTCTCTTTTTCCCCATCTCTCTCTCACCGTCTCTATCTTCCTCTCTCCGTCTCTCTCTTTCATTTTCGGTCTTTTTGAATTCCCGAATCTTTTGTCCGCCATTTTGTTTCATAGAAAATTCATTTCTTTTTAACCATTGTCTCATGGAATTTGTATCCGTAAAAGAAATAACACATACCGAGTTAAACACACAACAACAACAACACGTATGTGTGCGCATATATATATATATATATATATATATATATATTTACGAGTGTGCTTATTTATATAAATATATACATGCATGTACGTACATATATATTTAAACACACACATATATATATATATATATGGGTAGTTTCAGTTTCCCTACTTCATCCTCATTTTAATATCCGTTTCATTTTTGATGCTCTTGTTTTATTGCAGTGGTAGTTGTTGTTGTTTTCGTTACTGTTGCATTGCTATTTTGCTGTTACAGTTTAAGTTGTTGCCTTTTATGTCGTTGTCATCGCAGACGTCATTATAGTCGTCCTTGTTGTTGTTCTTGTAGTTGTTGTTATTAATGTCACGTAGCTGTTGTTGTTGTTGTTGTTGTTGTTATTGCTGCTGTAGTTGCGGTTGTTGTTGTTGTTGCTGTTAAAATTTTATGATATTTTTCGTTCCCTCTTCTTGATGCCACTGTCGCTCTTTAATGTTTTATGGAGCCATGTTGTGTGTGTTTAATACGGTTTTCTGAAGAACTCGTTCCTTACATGTATCTTTACAAAAAGTTATATTTGTCATTTTTTTTCTATTTTTCAACCTCCTCTCCACAAAGACATACACACCACACACAAAGACATACACACAAGCACGAAAAAACACTAATTCACAAAATTCCACCCACCGTCTATAAACACAAGCTTAAGTACAAACAGACACGTACATACACATATATAGAAAACCCATATGACCAGCTTTAAAAAAACACCAAATATTCTAACAAAAAAATTGTAATAAAAAATAGGAAGTAATTTTGAGACAAAAATACGAAAATAAAAATACTAGGAAAAATCTATATATAAAAGTATATTTCTAAAAAACACACCAAGAAAAAGAAAACATATGTAGAAATTCATACAAAAACATGTATTGAAATTGGCTTTCTGGATTCTTTATTTATGTATTTCGTGGACTGTATTTTTATAATGACTTTTTTTATTCACATTTTGTTGTGGTTATTTTTTCGATGTTGGTAATATAGATGTTTTAAATACATATATTATTTAGTTGTAGTTATGCATGTACATAGATGTGTATGTGTGCGTGCAAGCGTGTGCATGTGGTATACATGCATGCATCATGTGTATGTATATATATATATATATATATATATATATATGCATGTATTATGTATGTATTTCTACATAATATCCACTATCAGGAATTTTTTTGTTGATATTAGTACTCCTGTACTAATAGTTCAAATATCTAAAATATCTATTTCTCCGTGTATGTGTGTACTTTTAATTCTCTCTCTCTCTCTTTTCTCTCACACACACTCACACAGACATATAGATTATATATTCACACATTAGAAACATGTGTTGCTATATATATGCATATATATGCATATATATGCATATATATGCATATATATGCATATATATGCATATATATGCATATATATGCATATATATGCATATATATGCATATATATGCATATACATATATATATACATATATATACGTTTACATATATATACATGTACATATATATATATATATAAGAATGAATGTTTTTATATATAATGAACGTGAAATACAGGAAGGGACGAACACGGAACACAGACAAATCATTCGAAGCCTTCAATCTTCAGTCAGACACCGAATCATCATAGCAAATTTCGGCTGTTCAATTCTGATATTTGCTCCAACTCGGCCATATATATATATGTACATTATACACACACACACACACACACATATATATATATATATATATATATATATATATATATATATATTGACAAAGTAAGAAAATAAAGATAAATCAATAATTATATTTATTAATTAGAAAAATAGACATAAATCCCTGACAGCCGTTTCGATTCAGACTTTAAAGATTAATTAACATAATTAACTCATTATAAATTCGAATATAGTCATATATATATATATACATACTTACATACATATATATAAGACGAGGCTGTTTCAGTTTCCGTCTACTAAATTTATTCACCTGTGAGACTGACCACTGCCACGCAGTGAAACTGAACACGGAACCATGTGGTCTGTAAGCATGTTTCTTACCACACAGCCACACCTATGCCTGCCTATATATATGTACCTTATATATATATATATATATATATATACGCACACACACGTGCGCGCGCCTATTGTCAACTCCAGCCAATATCATTTGCATAAATATGAAGCTTGTTTGTGTTTATGTTCGCTTCTGCATAGAAACTTCTCTGCGTGTTTACATGTGAGTCGGAGTCCGATTTTGTGTTGTTTTCGATTTAAAATTGGGGCAAATATGTGCTATTTTATTGTACACATACACACACACACACTTATATATATATATATATATATACATAAATATATACACAATGCTTGCATAGCACACACTTGCATTTAAACAACACTACGTATGTAGAACCATAGAATATACTAACAATATACGTACAGATGCGGGAGGGTAATAAATATTACTTTATTAATATATCGTCAATTGTTCAAAAAGAGTTTACACATGCACAGACACAAACACACACACATACACACACACACACATACACACACACACACACACATACATGTACATAATAATAATAGCGATAATGCATAATGGACTTGTAGATGTAGACGAGATAATAAGACTAACGCATTTCTCTCTTGTTCTCTCTCTCTCTCGCTCTCTATCTCTCGCTCTCTCTCTCTCTCACGCTCGCTCTCTCTCATGCATATACACACATACCTACATACACGCACACATGCACACACACTTTCGTATAATTTTACTTTCATCTATACGTACTCATTTACATTCGATTTATTGATGTGCAGATATCGATACATATGAATTTGTGCAAATTGAATGTGTGCGTATAATGCTTCTGAGTATTTGTGTGTGTGTGTGTGTGAGGGAGGGAGGGGCATGTGTGGGAAGGTTGTAATGGTGGTTGTGTTTCCGAATGGGAAGGGAAGGAAAATTAATTTCAAGCTTGTTCTCATTTTACGTTTCGTCTTCCATATGTGTGTAAACATACATATACACATGGCGGTGCCCCAGCATGGCCACAGCTCATAAGCTGAAACTAGAATCAATCAATCAATCAATCACATATATATGCATATACATACATATATTCATACATACATATATATATATATATGCATATACATACATATATTCATACATACATATATATATATATATAATATATATATATATATATATATATATGCATATACATACATATATTCATACATACATATATATATATATATATATATATATATATAGATATATATACATACATATATATATATAGATATATATATACATATATATATTATATATATATATGTATGTATATATACATACATATATATACATATATATGTATATATAAATATATATATATATGCATATATATATATTATATATATATATAATAGGCATATACATATATATATATATACACATACACATTCATATATATACATACATATACACATACATATATATACATATATATATATATATATATATATATATATATTATATATATATATATATACATATGCACATACACACATGGTAGAACTGACCATGTACGGGCCAAAGGAAAGCGTAGACATGCAGCCTACAAGAAACTCTCAGAATCTTTCCAACTTGAACTTCCATAAGGCAAACTGGAAACAAATTGAGAAAGAGATCCTCAAACAAAACTGGCCTGGATGTCTCTCGTCGCCAGACATCGACATGAAACTTCAACAATTCATGTGTATAATGCAAGCCATATGCTACAAATGTGTCCCAGAGACAAAGGCCAATGTACACGAGAACAAAATCCCCAGGGAGAGGAAAATTCTAATGAGACGGCGTACAAAAGTTTCAAATCACCTAAACAAATAAATTGAAAGCAGTGAAAAGTCCCGCCTGAAAATAAAACTGTTGGAAATTGAAAAATGTCTGCAACTCCCCCATGAAAAAGAAAGAGCAGACAAAGAAACCTGGGCTATAGACAAAATAAAATCTAACCCCAGAGCTTTCTACAGGTATGCCAAAGAAACAACTACGGTGCACTGTAGGATAGGGCCACTCCTTGAAAAGGATGGCACACTCACAGGAAATCCAATGAGGATAAGTGAAATACTAAATGAGCTATTCAAGAGTATTTTCACTCCACCCCTAGAGCATTTTCAAGTCAGCTATCCAACTGACTTCTTTACCACTGCAGATATAAAATCAGAGGCAACGATGATTGATTACATCAATATAAAGGAAGACGATGTAATAAAGGCTATAGATGAAATGAACCCAAACTCAGCTACTGGCCCCGATGGATTCCCAGCAATCCTTCTAAAAGTATGTAAGAGAGTCCTAGCAAGACCACTGCAGTTCCTCTTTCAGAGCTTTCTTGCAACTGGCAAACTTCCAAGAAAACTGAAGGAAGGTAAAATATGCCCTATTCATAAAGGAGGTAGCAGAGCGGAGGCCAAGAGCTACAGACCTATCTCTCTGACCTCACACATCAGCAAGGTCATGGAACGAATAGTCAGAAGGAAACTAATCACCTTCCTTGAAGAATTTGACATGCTGCCTGACACCCAATATGGTTTCCGACCAGGAAGAAGCTGCCTAACTCAGCTTCAACAACACTATGACTGGGTGCTGAAACGACTGCTCAACCACTCAAATGTGGAAGTCATATATCTCGATTTTGCAAAGGCCTTTGATAAAGTCGATCATGGAATGTTATGTCACAAACTGCGTGATCTTGGCATAGTTGGAAAATTGGGAGAATGGCTTCATGACTTTCTGAAGGATAGAAGCCAGGTGGTAGTAGCCATTAACACGCAAATAGTGAACGGTGTTCCGCAAGGCACTGTTTTGGGACCACTGCTGTTCATAATGGCCCTCTCAGACATGCCCTCAGCCACGCAGAAAGCCACGATCACAAGTTATGCAGATGATACAAAAGTTTCACAGGCAATACAGAACCCTGAAGACACTAAGCACCTGCAATGTGAGCTGGACAAAATATACAAGTGGGCTGAAAAGAATAGCATGCAGTTCAATGCTGAAAAGTTTTAAGCTTTATGCCATCAGCACGCAAAACTGAATGCAATACCCAATGAGTACACTGGACCTGGAGGGATTGCAATCCCAGAGGCACAATCAGTGGGTGACCTGCGTATTTACATGAGTGATGAGGCAACCTTTCATGTGAATGTTGCTAAATTGGCAATGAAATGTAGGCGGCTGACCGGATGGATTCTTAGAACCTTAAGAACAAGAGACCAGGAAACCATGATGGTCCTCTGGAGGACACTTGTCCTAAGCCATTTTGACTATTGCTCTCAGCTATGGTCACCATCCAGTGTCAAGTTAATCACAGAACTTGAGGCGATCCAACGAAGCTACACGAAGAAGATAGCCTCTGTGCTGCATATAAGCTACTGGGAAAGACTCAAGAGATTAAGACTCTATTCCTTAGAGCGTAAGCGAGACAGATATGCCATAATATACATCTGGAAGATCCTAGGACTTGTCCCAAACTTTGGCATCGCGTGTTACACAAATACTAGAACTGTGCGCCACTGCATAGTGCCAAGGACTCCAAATTTGCCATCAAGATGTAGGACAAGATACTGTGATAGCCTGGGCTTCAGAGACCCACAGCTCTTCAATATCCTCCCCAAAAACCTGAGAGACCGGCATGGGGTGGATGCAGATGTCTTTAAAATAAAACTGGATCTCTTCCTGTCAGGTGTCCCAGATGAACCAACTTCTCGACAGGAGGTGCAGATGAGGGCAGCTGCATCGAACTCTCTCATGCACCAAATGGCAATTGCTAAAAAGTATTCGTGAAGTAAAATTATGTAGCAACACCAAATGGCGGTGCCCCAGCATGGCCACAGCTCGTGAGCTGAATCTAGATAAAATAAAAATATATATAATATATATATATACACATATATACATACACATATACACACATATATATACATATATACACATACATATATACACATATATATATACATATATACACATACATATATACATACATATATACATACATATATACATACACATACACATAAAACATATATACATACATATATATACATATATACATACACATATACACATACATATATATATATATACATACATATAAATATATACTTATATATATACATATTTATACAGATATATACGCACACACATATATATACATACATATATACATACACACACATATATATAAAGACACATATATACATACACACACACATATATATAAAGACACATATATACACACACGTATATATACACACAGATATGCATATATATATATATATATATAATATATATATATACATATATGCTTGTTTCAGTCATCAGACTGCGGCCAGTCAAGCAAAGGGAACCGAGCACATAAGTTTTTTTAAAATTTAAGCCTGCTAATTATTGTATGGTTGTCTTTTACCAAACTGCGAAGTTACGGGCACGTATACAAACCAGCACCGGTTGATAAACTGTGGTGCTTGACAAGCATACGCGTGGACATGTTTATATGTGTACATACACACACACACACACACACACACACACACGCTACCGCGAAAGGATTCTTTCTGGTTGGATCTACGAAACTCATCAGGCATTTTGTCTGCCCGAATCCTTAGTAGAATACACGCAGCAGGACCGAACACGGAACCATTTTGCGGGAAGTAAACTTTTGACCACACACACACATATACACACTATGAATATAACTCGGTACTTTTATGCAAAAGTGTCGTAAGTTCAAAATGTTGCTCTTACAGAAAATAAGTTCCACCAATCCATTTCATTTTACATCAGCAACAGTTTCAGCTTAACAATAATACTTTGTCAGGTGCATAAAATCGTAACCCCATGCATGTATGATATTTTCAATCAGAAATATTTTTGCAAAACTGTCATATGTGGGACTTACTACACTTTTGAAACATACTAAACCGTTCTACTACACTTTGATAATTTTCATCTGAAGCGATTGGAGATACGATAGTTTGACCAAAAGAACCAGCTATTGCAAGCAAAATTAAATATTGAAAACAACAAACGTATTTGACCAAATATGGACATACGACAGTTTAACATAATAGCAACGATATGTACAAATACATGCATATTGTGTTCATGTGGCGATGCTAAGATGCGACAGAGCAAGAGTGAGCTGAATGAGGCTGACTGAAAAGTGAGACGTTGTAACGAAGGCCATAGAATCGTGAAGTAGGAGACGTGAAGTTTGAAACGACCGTAAGTAGAAGCAGGAAATACAACTGGAACGCAACAGGTTTCTTGGATTTTGTATCTGCGACTTAATGGGTATTTAACCCATTAAGTCCCAGAGTACTTAAATTTCTGAGTATTACTTTTAAATGATTGAAAATAAGTTAAAATGAAAAAAATAATTATTAAAACTCCTTTACTTTAAGTAGAAATGGAAATACACAGTGTTCTAGAAATAGGACACTGAGACAATGTGATAAAACTTATTTAATGTTCTCATTTAATGTCCTATTTACAGGACAGTGGGACTTAATGGGTTAAGTTACCGCTCAGGGCAAATGCCGTTCAAAAGCTTTACAGCTTTTAACACTGTGCCCTCTTCTCAGGCATAGTATATCAAGGAGTGCATTACTGAACGTGTCATGCGTTTGGTTTTTTATTTAAAGATAGCGAAACCTGTATGAATATTCATCGAACCACATAGATTTGTTTGTGTGCATATCTGCTGCAATTCATGGTTTCAATTCTTAGACCGGGTGTTATGTTGTATTCTTGAGCAAAACACTTCATCTCACGTTGCTGTGTGATCATTTCGACGCCCGACGCATGGTACACCGTGAACCTGTTCACAAAACGTCGATTTGATGGAGAGACTGAGCTAATGAACCGTACATACATTTCATTTCTAAAAACAAATTATTTGTGCAGATCATTCGGCAAAAGCTGAACGCTCATACAACGTCTCCGGCGGAAGAGTCCATTATATATAAATGAGAGGGAAAGAGAGAAACAGATATATATGTGTGTGTGTGTTTTCAGATCTGTCGATCTATGTGCAAGTGTGTATGGCTATACATGCATTTCTATCTATGAAGATATGTTGGTGTGTGTACTCCTGTTAGCTTCATTCGTGAGTATTTCATCAACGCTGGAATCGTAACTCAGTAGGGAAACTGTAAAAGGTGAGAGTTATGCCAAAATATTCCAATGCTGCTGTTTCTCTACTTCAACAAGTATCGTTCAATGGAGGGAGAATAAGAAACATTTATCGAAGTGGCGTGCTGACCCAAACCGAACTTTTGAGGTGGTAGACTTCGCTGTTTAAAACCTGTTGCATGTACATGTTGCCGTCATTTACTAAGGAGACTGAAATATCAATCGAAACACCGCGTGGATTCTACAGGGAACTAATATTGTATATATATATATATGTGTGTGTGTGTGTGTATGTACTTATATATATGTACGTATATATATTTGTGTGTATATATATGTATGTATGTATGTATGTATGTATATGTCAATATTTGTACATTTTGATATCGTCTGCATTTATATATACTTAGGTTCATATTGCATTATATTTTTGGACTCTATTTTAGGTTGTTTAGCACTCTTCTATTACATATAGCTATAGCGAAACACATGGAGAATATATAGATGTACATGGACATAAATACCGGTACACACATGGACGCAGCACATTCAGACATATATACACACACACATATATATATACATATACACACGGACATTTGTGCATGTATGTATAAATATATGTATTATATATACACGTACACATAAGTATGTTATGCGTGTGCGTACATACATACACACACACACAAAAACATATATATATATATATACTCATATATACAACTACACATAATACAAATTCACTGACAAAAACAAACTTGTTTAAGGGTACTACTAGAGATATATAACATCAAAGTGTGAACAATCGCCGTCTTACATGCAGTATAATAAGCACCAAGCGGAGGTGAGTTATATTAGAAAAACAAATTTCAGAATTCTAGTCACTTAAAGAGACTGCGTGTGTGAAGAATCGAACCCGCAATCATCAAAGTCTACTCGAAATCCATAAAGCTACAGAATGCATGAATATGAATGAGGCTGTGTGTGGATGTGAATGTTTATGCGTTTGCATATATACACACACACACACACACACACACACACACATATATATATATATATATATGCGTGTGTATGTGTGTGTATAAATATATGTATATGTGTACATATATGAATATATATATACATACAAGTATGTGTATATATATATATATATATATATGTATGTTCCTATTTTCTCCTCTGTTCTCAGCACATCTATTGGCCTCTCGATGCGCCAGCCTGGAGCGTTTGTCGTGTAGGTTTTCCCCCTTCTTCCCTTCTAAACCAATTATCCCAGTATACAGCTGTTGCTGCCGAGCAGGTGTGCACTTATTGTTGAAAAAGAAAAGATCCTCTTGTCTTTTGTAGTGCAGGAAACACATCAACTAACAACAGATGCACAACATTTGAAAAAATCTATCTAAATATTGTTCAATGAAAAATAAGGAAAAATATGGCGGCGAAACAAAAGAATACACGAGAAAGGGACAATGAAACGTTACATATAATTGTGCAGACGTTTATATGCAACTGTGCATGTTTTGTGTTATGAGTATTGCATTTCAGCAGAGACGCCTGCATGCCTTTGCAGTCTATCGGTTGTTTTTCTGTTGGTTTTTTTTTCCGTTTGGGGGTAGCTGCGTCTGCCTGTTTCTCCGTTTTGTGTGTTTCGAACTGTCTTTCTCTCCTTCTCTCTTTCTATTTTTCTTCTTGCCGGATTTTCTCCTTTGCTATTTGCTCGATCAGAAACCGTGCCTTTGTCTCTGTGTCTGACTGAGAATATTCGTATGGAGGTTGACTGTGTGTATAGGCGAGTGTATGTGTGTGTATGAGTTTGTGTATATATGTGTGAGGGAGTGAGTTTAGATGTGACCTAAGTTTATTTTGTCTACTTGGCCCTTATTCTCTTTCAATGTTCACAGACCTGTGCTTGTCTGTATTAAGGAACCCATAGCCATAGGATTAAGTTATCTGCAAAATATTATATTCAGCAGGCATAAGGTGAACGTTGCAAATATCAACACAGCAGCCTGTACATCACGCATAAATGCATACAATCACATTTGCCCGAACACACACATATATATGTGTGATACTGTCTTACCAGTTCAAAACTCTCCCTGATGAAGTATCAATCCCAAAACGTCATATTCAAATTTATTCAGATTTTATAGATTTAATTTAACATTTGCCGATGCTAAACATCGCTAATTGCGTTAGTATTTTTCAACGTTATCTGGTTTTAACATTGTCGCCATCTCACTCTCTGTAGCAGCAATTACAATACAGAAAAAAGACAAACTGTCTCATTGTGTGTGTGTGTATGCGTGATCATGTGTGTGTGTGTGTTATTGTCTGTGTGGTTCAGTCTATGTTTGTTAACATATTGTCGTTTGTGTGTGGTACATTGTGTTTATATGAAGTTTTGTGAATCTGTTTGTGGGAGTGTGTCTACATTTATATTTGTGATTTATCTATCGCTGTACTTATATGTCTGTATGGAAATCTCTCACTCTCTCTCATATATACATATTACATACAGAAAACGCGGTACTCCGTCGGTTACGACGGCGAGGATTCCAGCTGATCCGATCTATGGAACAGCCTGCTCGTGAAATTAACGTGCAAGTGGCCGAGCATTCCAAACACACGTGTACCCTTAAAGTAGTTCTTAGGGAGAATCAGCGTGACACAGAGTGAAATACAGGTACAACAGAAACGGGAAGAAAGAGTGAGAGAAAGTTGTGGTGAAAGAGTACAGCAGGGTTCGCCACCAGCCCCTCCTGGAGCATCGTGGAGCTTTAGGTGTTTTCGCTCGATAAGTAACTCACGAAGCTTGGTCTAGGAAATGAAACCGCGATTCTACAAACGCGAGTCTGCTGCCCTAACCACTGGGCCATTGCGCCCCCACATACATGCACAAGAATTCTGTCAAACACGCCCAATCTATCGGTTTGTCTGTCCGTCTGTTTTCCTCTTCCGTTTACTTCTGCCTGTCTATCTTTGTGGATAAGTCTGCATCGGAGTATATATACGTATGTGGCATTTTGCGATGTGTACATGTAAAGGGGTTTTAACTTATCTGTATTTTTTTATGTATCGGTGCACCCATCAATCTGTCTATGGCAATTCCTTTGTATTCCCTAACAACCAAAATCTAAAAAATTACACTCAACAAGCACACAAACAAAGAAATAAAAAAACCCAGTCAAAACACAAAACAACCACATCCAAGTCACAATCACAAATATAGGTGTAGATTAATCACTGACGAACGGCACCTTGCGATGACAAGACTCCACTTAACTCGCAATCTTTTGAAGAATACATTCCACTCTCACTGCTGCTGCTGCTGTTTTTTTGTTGTTATTATTATTATTATTATTATTATTATTATTATTATTATTATTATTATCACGATTTTATTATTAGTAGTAGTATAGTAGTAAATAAAGAAAACGTTATTATTATTATTATTATTATTATTATTATTATTATTATTATTAACTTTATTATTTAACAATATGTCTTCGTCTTCTCTGAAAGACAAAAATTATCAGAATGACTATACTATAACCACCACCACTGCCGCCGCTACTATCAGCAGCAGCAACACCACCACCACCAACACCAACAACAACAACAACATCAACACCATCACCACCACCTCCATCTCCCGTCACAAAGAACCACTACAATAAACAGCAACAGGGCCCAAAATAATGAACGATATAGGCCATTCTCACCGAAATAATGCATAATAAAAGACTTTATATTTAAAGTAATGCATACAAACAACAACAGCAACAACAAAAAACGAGAGAACGCAGTAAACAAACAATAAAATAAAAACAAATTCTAAAACAGAAACACATACAAATATGGCTGCCTCTTTGGTGAGTGTGTTTTATCTATTTATCTATATAATTTCGCAGCGTCCACACAAACATATATCCACACACACACACTCTAAAAGCAATGTGTGTGCGTATGTGTCTATAAATAATGTGTGTGTGCGTGTGTGTGTGTGTGCGTGTGTGCGTGTGCATATATGTTTACAAACACATTAGAGATGCTGGTATCATTAATCATAAGACGTGACTTTCTGATATTTATATTATACTCTTGTCATATACCTGTATTTCCGTGTTTGTGTGTGTGTGTGTAAATACATATATATATATATATATATGTATGTATATGTGTGTGTGTAAATTTGTTTGCATATATGTGTAAATATGTATATGTATATATGCATGTGTGTGTGTAAATGTATATATGTATGCATGTGTGGGTAATTATGTATATATATATATATATGTGTGTGTGTGTGTGTATCTATTATGTGTGTAAATATATATGTGATGTGCGTGTATATGTTTGTGAATGTAAGAATATATTATATATTTGCATTATATATATATATATATATATGTATTTATAGAAGCACACACACACACACACAAACACACACACACACACACACACATGGTCCATTGAATCTGTTTCTCTCATTGTTTGATCAGGTGCTATAGTGTTGTTGCTGTTGTTGGTGGTGGTCGTGGAGTGGAGCGGGAGTTGTAATGGTGCAGCAGCAGTTCTCCTCAATATTGGTGGAACCACTACCAAACCTTTTATTATTATTCTTTGCATTGACCAATTCCATCGTTGATGTTTTTTTGTTGTTGTTTATTCTTCGTCTCGTTGTGGTTTCTCGTAATTTTTATTGTATGTTTTTTTAATCTTTTCTAATCTTTTTTTTTATATTTTTTCATTTCATTTGTTTTTTTTTTATTTTCCGGACCGAAAATGTTTATGTATTCTTTTATAGTTGGTCGTTGATGATGGCGTTTCTTGTTATTAAGTATGTCTGTTGTGTTGCGGTTGTTGTTAGCTTTGCTGTTGTGTTTTAAATGCGAAAATAAACGACTTCCAAGACAGGTGGAACTGAACATCACCAAGCAACACCAATAATAGGAGATGTTGACTACAACGCCAAAAATACAAACGACATTGATAGCAACAAGAACAACAACAACAACAACTACAACAACTACTACTACTACTACTACTACTACTACTACTACTACTACTGATGCCGCTGCTATCAATAAAGTCATCTTATTACTTTGTTGTTGCCGTGTATCAGTTGTTAGTTTTTGTAATTTTTGTTGTTATCCCTACCGGAGTAGTAGTCATGGTGGTGGTAGTAGTAGTAGTAGTAGTAGTAGTAGTAGTAGTAGTAGTAGTAGTAGTAGTAGTAAAACTAAACCAGGAAATGGTCACTTAGCATTTTACCATTTGTAGTTTAGAGTACGTTGTAATCGTTTCCTTATTAAGAAAATGGGGAGATGGGGCGATATTTTCCCCTTTATCGAATTTGAGTTTCTCCAACTGTTTGCAGAAATAACCTCTGTTTTTCGACCCTGTGCTGTGCGCCCTTTCTACTACTACTATACTACTACTACTTACTACTACTACTACTACTACTACTACTACTACTACTACTACTACTACAATAATAATAATAATAATAATAATGATATTAATAATAATGATAATAATATCATATTCGTGCTGGCATGGCCGTATGGCCGTGTAGTTAAGAAGTTAGTTTCCTATTTACATGTTCTGATGACCAGTTCGTGGGCGACTAATGTGTTGTGAATAAAATCAATAATGGAAAATTGTGCGGAAACCTGACATTGAATGATGTCCTCCCTCTCGCTCACTCTCTGTACGTGAGGACATCATTATAATAATAATAAGAATTCGTAAAAGGAGACGGTCGAAAAAGCCAGCTTCTATATATGGCTGAAGCGGGAAGACCAAAATGGCTTGAAAGTTATAACATGCCGGCAGGAAAATAACATCACTAGGTGAGACACGCTGACACTGAATAGGCTTCGCTGTCTGACAGGTGAGGGTCTCGTTTAGAGAATGCATGGGCTAAGACTACGTGCCTTCATTGGTCAGTTAAAGTTGAGACAGTGTCACGTGATAACTTGCTGGGGCTGCCTGCTGGAGCCTGGCAGCAGGTATTTAAAGGGAAAAAATTTGACAAGGCAATCAGTCGCCTCTGACACTCGTTGACGCTACATCGAAGAGGCCAGGGAACAGAAGAAAGAAGACATGCACTCAACACCAGAGCTGAAAGCAACTCCGAAAGGGGGGAGCCGCCACGTCAAAACAGTTGAGGAGAGGGGCCGAAACCGGACGTGGTTCCTCCTGATGATGTCTTGAGCTTACTGGATCCTATAAAGGAGCTATTGTTGTAGCAGACCACGAAAAACGGTTGAAATTCCTTTCTTCTGTCAACATTTAAAAAAAAAATCTGAACCAAACGTTTGTATCTAATCTGTCTAAAATTTTCTTTGGATTGTACGAATGTTACAATATTATAAAACACCACAAAAATTATAACCCTGTGAAGGGAGGATTTTATTGGAAATGTAACATGGATTGTGGAAGATGTTGATTGTGAAGTTGGTGGCAGTCGTTATTTGGAGCAAAATAGATACGAAAACGAGTTAATGGATTCCGAGTCTTTCCATTTGGGTTCTGATTTGTGCTGCCGTCATCTCTCTGTAAACCACCGTCATATCTAACTCTATTTCCTTTTCATTTGGGGTATTATAAATAATTCGATGATGTCACTTGCTTCCTTAAACACACACACACACACACACACACACACACATGTATATGTTTGTTGTGTATGCGTTTGTGTATATGTATGTATATATAATATGGGTGTGTGTATTTATATGTAAATGTGCGTATACACATACATTAAGATATAGCTTCGTTTCATCACGAATCTTTTTTACTTTTTCTCATTCCTCTTCACTTCCGTGCTAATAATCATTTATCTTCTAAAGAATCCGGCCGTCGATTATTCTCCATTTTAATTGTCTTATCTTTCCTCTCTCGCTGCCATGAAATGTTATTGTCACGGCATCTTCGCTGTCAAGTGATCTGCGAATAATTATTTCCGGTTTTTTTCTTCGTCTTCTTCCTCCTCCTTTATATTCTCCATTTTCTTCAATAAGAATTGGTCTCAGAACTAACTAATCTACTAGAAATTCTTTGATTGTATACTGACTGCACTGACAGGCAAAGAAAAAGCGACACAAAAAATTGCAATGCTTGTCTAGAATGGAAAATATATCGGACAGATTATTTGATTGTTAGTCTGACTATTTCTCATTATCTTGTCTCAAAAATTGTTGTTGCTCTTGTTTAGCCTAAGGCCTGGCCCGATCGAGATGACCTTTGATCAAAGGACTTTAGGCCACTACAACCCCAGCTTTTCTTTCTGAAATGTATTTACAGGAACAAATTATGAGTTTTATTTATTTATTTTTTTTTTACAGAAATGTTTAGTACAATGGCAGCTATTTTTGGACATTGCATATCTAGGACAAAGTTAGACAACATGACCTTCTCTATTTAAAGTAAATAGAGAGATGTGATTGGTTTTTCCAGCAGGTTCTGTTGCCAGTTAGGAGAATCCCTTTCTGACGCCTGAATCCATACAAACTGAACGTGTCTTATCTCTCTGTCTGCTTGCCTGCCTCTTCGTCCGTCCATCCAATCTGTCTATCTATCTATCTATCTATCTATCTATCTATCTATCTATCTATATATCTATCTATATGTCTATCTATCTATCTATCTATCTATATGTCTATCTATCTATCTATCTATCTATCTATCTATCTATCTATCTATCTATCTATCTATCTATCTATCTATCTATCTATCTATCTATCTATCTATCTATCTATCTAATCTTACCTATCAGTGTGTGTGTTGTCGTTCGAAGCCGCTCTTGAATCACTCTGCTCCGCCCTTATACCAAATATTTATCTTCTAGGATTTGTTTAGGTTATAAAAAAAGTAAAATGAAATTGTAAGGATTCACTGAGCAGTCACTGACTTGGTGATTCTCCGTTACTGCGTCAAGGCAGCTACAGTTCGGTATATAGGCACACATACGGCAAGGCATCATGTCAACTACATTGCATTGGTAACTATTTTATCGACTTTGACATGATGAAAGATACAGCTGACCTAAATATTCATACACACAGACACATATATACGCACACAAAGCCCCACACATATACACATACATAAGTATGTATGTATATAATATATATACATACTGTATATATATATATATATATATATATATACATACATGTATATATATATATAAACATATATATATATAATAAACATATATATATATATATATAATATATATATAAAAATATAAACATATATATATATAATATATATATATATAAACATATATAATATATAACATATATATATATATATATATATATATATAAAACATATTATATATTATATACATGTATATACAGTGGCAGCGTGGTAAGAAGCTTCCTTCCCAACCACATGCTTCTGGGTTCAGTTCCTCTGATTGGGTTGGCACCTTCGGCAAGTGTTCTTCTACTATAGCTTCGGACCGACCAAATCTTAGTGAGTGGACTTGGTAGACGGAAAGAAGCCCGTCGTACGTAAATAGATATGTATTTGTGTGTCTGCTTGTCACCCCTACCCCATCGCTTCACAACCGATGTTGGTGTTTTTACGTCTCCGTAAATTAGCGGTTCGGCAAAATAAATCGATATAATAAGTACTAAGTTTACAGAGAATAAGTCTTGGGGTCTATTTGTACGACTAAAGGCGGTGCCCCAGCATGGCCACAGTCAAATGAGTGAAACAAATAAAATAAAAGAAAGAATATTTACACACACACACACACACACGTGTATGTGTGTGTGTATATATATATACATACACATACGTTATATATGACTGTATGTGTTTGTATCGTTCTCGCCATCTCTCTCTCTCACTGTACACACACACACACATACACACAAATATATATATATATATATATATATATATAAATATATGTATATATATAAAACATTATATATTTCTCTCCCTCTCTTTGTCATTCTTCTTGCCCATTTCCATCAACCTGTTTGTGTCCATCTGTGACCACCTCTACTTCTGAGTCATCCAATAAAATCGAAAATAGCAACATCTCTTGTCCTGCCACAACAGTCAAAACAAAATAAAGCGAACCACAACAACAACAACAACAACAGCAACAACAGTCAATATGCCGGATGGAAACGCTTGGTGTGTGTTAAATATGGCGGAAGGGTGAAGTCGTTGAAATAGTCAGAGTTAGGGATGGGTAAGGATGTGTGAGGGCGTATATGGGAATGGAGAATGGTGTGTGTGAGTGTGTTGAATGTGCATACGTGTAACTGTGTGTCTGTGCGTAAGAGAATGTATGTAGCTATGTGTATGCGTGTGTGCAATGTGCATGCGTAAGAAAATGTATGTGTGTAACTGTGTCTGTGTAAATATGTGTGTGAGGGAATGTCTATGCCTGTTGCTTTATGTGTGCATGCGTAAGAAAATGTATGTGTGTATGTGTAGGAATGTGTATACGTGTAGCTGTGTGTGTAAATCTAGGTATGATAGAGTGTATGTATGTGTGTTTGTGCATGACTGTATGTGTGTGTGTGTGTGAATGTTTGAATATGTGCGTAGGTATATAGGTGACTGTATGAGTGTGTATGTGTGGGTGCATATGTAACTCGGTGTGTGTGTGTGTATATGCATGTTTGAATATTTGAGTGTGTGTTTGCGTATGCGGTGTGTGCGTAGGGGCAATATAAATGGGGTTATTTCTTTGGCGGAGAAGGGGTAGAAAACAGACGTAAAGGCATAGACAGGGAGAAGAACGGGGTAAATAGAAATTAAAAAGAAGTGCAACGAGTGTAGAA
>NC_043020.1:24403148-24410648 GCF_006345805.1 Octopus sinensis
AAAACTGAAACACATCAGTGACTTCTGGGACAGCCTATATATATATGTATAAGTGTATGCCACGGAAGGGTTCAAAACGGTGTGTCCTAGAGAAAAGCAGAAATGATTTTCGAAGGAGGGTTCTGGTTATTAGCATTCAAAACATATAATTTGATACGATAAATAACTCAAATTCCAGCTCGCCAACACTAAATGTCTTTCGAAGTCGCCATCTTAACCTCATGATTACTTGACTGTGTGTACGTTTGTGTTTGTGTGTGTGTGTGTATGTCTGTATGTATCATACATATATTTGTGAATGTGTGTATATATGTATGTGTGTCTGTATGCATATATATGTGTATATATATATATATGTGTCTGTATGTATGCTTATATTTGTGTGTGTGTGTGAGTGTCGCGTCTTATGATTGTATCTACCTCTCTTTAGTCTTTGCTGTTGCTGTCACAGAATTTTAAATTTTAAAATTAAGTGAAAATTTCAATATTTGGTATATTGTGTAATTGTTTACGTTGAATTCGATTTTCTTATTTACCTATTCCTGAAAAATTGGAGAAAAATATTAGAGGTTTAGATTTAGATGATTTTCAACCAATCAAAAATCAGGGCTTGGAAGCTGGCAATTTCTGGGTGACAGCTGTCTCGCACTAAATGAAAATAGCGTGTGTGTGTGTGTGTGTATGTGTGTGTGTGTGTGTGTGTGTGTGTGTGTATGTGTGTGTGTGTGTGTGTTCGCTGATGCTTGGCAAACAGTGTTAGCTTGATTAGGTCCCATTAACTTAGCAGATCATTAATAAAAGACTGATAGAATAAGTACCAAACTTGAAAAAGAAAATAATAATTCCTGGAGTGGATTTGATCAATTAAACTCCAACAGGCAGTGCTCCAGCATGGCCGCTGTCAAATAACTGAAACAAAAAAGAGTTAAAAACACGAAACGTAATTATTTCTGATCGACAACGATGCTTAAGTTTACAAGTGTAACTCGAATCATCATTGCACTCGCTTATGTAACTACTTAAATAATGGACACGAAACGACCACCGTTTTCAAACACAGAAAATAAAACCGCGAACTAGCTTTTTCTTCTTGTTTTTTCTTGTTTTCTTTTTCGACAAATTGAATCTATAATGCAATAAAGAGAAGTGTGAAAATATGCAAGATATAACTCACGATTATTGCTTGCTGTTATCTAAATTTCTATGATAGAGCTTTTATGTCTTTGCTAAAACACCGACACCTTTTCTTTCTTCTTATTTTTTGCTCACAAAAACAATCCAAAGAATATATAAAAGAAAGACACACACACATATATATATGAATACATCCACGTACACGCACACACACATCATTGCTGTCACAGTTAGTTTTTACATCAAAAAATTTCATTGTAGCTTTTGTATCTCAAGTAATGTTTACTATACTTCATGGTTGTATATTAACATCACTTATCACACGTTCTCCCCCACACTTTTTCCTCCACGACCTTCGCCACCATTTATTTGCGTAGATTCCTCATCTACACACGCACCCACACACATATGTCTATTGTTTCTCCTCATTTGTCCTTCTTAAAGGCTCCTTCAATTAGTGCTCACAACGTCCTCATTATTTATGATTTTAGTTGTATTTTTATCTGCTACCTCTGTCGTTTGTGTCTTTCATCATTTATTTACAGCCGATATATATATATATATATATATATATATATATATAATATATATATATATATATATATATATATATGTATGTATCTTGTGTGTGTGAATATATGTGTATATATATGAGTGTGGTATCATATATGTATATATATATAATATATATACATTTGTGTGTATGTCTGTGTGTGCGTATGTACGTACATATATGCTTATATACTTATATGTGTGTGTATATATGTGCGAGTAAGTGTGTGTGTGAATTTCATTTTCTTAATTCTATTTATTTGTTTATACTTAACATTCATTATTACAATTTTTCTACTTTCACTTTCGTTCTTCAGTTCAGCAGCCATTTTCTCATCATGGTTTTACACACACACCCACACAAAAAACACAAATATGTGTTTCGTTTCCTTTTCCTTTTTTACTTTTTTCACCAATTCGCTCATTTGTTTTCAAGTGTGTCTTTAATAAAGATTTATCTGTGACGACATATCAAAGCTGCGATGTAGCAGAGAGCGTTAAATAAATTACAAACATTCGTCTTGTTATGTGTTTCAAACTCGAATTTTTAGCCACTTGTATTTTCTTTATATGTCGTCCATTTTGTTATTAACGTTTTTGTTGCTGTTGTTGCTGCTTCTGCCGATGGCTTATATTTTTAATGTTTATTAATTCTTCATCTTTTTCTTGTTGATACAATATCTTATATTACTTTTGTAATTTCTTTATTTCGTGAATTCATTTATTTTTTCCCGCTTATTTTCTATATTAAGATATTTACCAGGACATGTGTTCATACAAATATACAAATTAACATACACACACATGTGTAGATATATAGATATGCAAATATGCTTGGAAGTCATACATAAGTATCTTTATATCTACACACAAACACCCACATACAAGTGTATCTATATGCATTCCGTTCTAACTTGAGGAAGTCATTACGCCAAAAATACAAAAACAAAAGTGATGTATGTATGTATGTATGTATCTATCTATCTATAAATATATATAGCAATTAAGGACAACTACTTAATAAGGAAAACTTAACAAGAAATTGTCAGGTAGATAGCGTGAAAACCTCATAAGAGAAAAAATTTCGAAAATAATTATTTCTTATTGAACATATTAATTTATATATAGAGGGCATAATGCCATCTGGCATGTATGTATAATGCCCTCTATATATATATATATTATTATATATATATATATATACTACATACATACATACATACATACAACAAATTCATATGTACATATTCTGTATGAATATATCTATACAAGTAATATATAAATATATATTCTCATATATATATATATATATATATATATATATATATATATAGATTTATAAACACCTCCCCATATATAACACAATGATAGTATCACAAATTCGATATATGGGTAGCGTAGACCGATTTGTCCTTGAGCAATTTCAATTTTATGTACTTTGCTCTGATGATGTGTACAATGTAGCATTCAACGGAGTGACAGTGTAGCATTCAATCTCGCTCTCAGTCTGTGTCTTTCATATTCTTAACGTGTCGTTCGGTAAAAATGTAGAAGAGTCGAAAGTGTATCTGTCTGTCCCTGACTATACACAGGCACCTTAAATAATTTACGAAAGAATGGGACAAGCTGTCAAGCCATTCTACTCCGTCACATTCCTCTTTCTCTCTTAATTTGTGTTCCCCTCTCTGGTACATCTTCGCCTTTACACTTCCTCTCTTCCTCTCTCTTTCTGCTCCTCTCTGAAACATCTTTGTGTTCCTCTCTTTACTCTTCCTCACCCTCCCGTACTACATATATATCCTATTCGTACAAACTGGTGGGCCTATATTGTTCTAAATTGTTATCGATTGTCCAGAGTTTTGAAAAATTTCTTCTATATTGAATCTTTTCTCTACTGTTTACCACTCTGCCCAGTGCCACTAATTCTCATTGCAAATCCGATATTATCCAATATTGTCTTGTACATGTCTCCTGTATTTATCGTACCTATAAATTGGAACTATATATTACTTCTAGCGTCCATACATGAAATTGCATTATATTTGTAGTGACCATTATATCAATATATGACGATATTCTAGTATGCCTTTTCCCCCTTTTTTCATTTTCATTTTATTAATTATTTTTTTTAATGACTTGGTTTTATATTGATCAGAATTTGATATTAGATCGATCAAAATTTGAAAATAAGTTGGTGCAGTGACAGAATCATTGCCGTTTTAGGTAAAATGACTGGTATTATTTACTGTAACTCTTTACTTTCCGACTTTATATCCTACCGGTTTCATCATTCCAGCGCAGATAAAATACAGCACCAGTCATATTCTGGATCAAGTTAATCCATTAATCCACTGCATTCAAATTTCGGACCGTATATCTACATTTCAATTATTGGTTTCAAGATTTTTCACAAGGCCAGCAATTTTGGAGGAGGAGATAAGTCAGTTAGGTCGACCCCAGTGCTCTACTGTTACTTATTTAATGTATTTTATCGAAGGATAAAAGGCAAAGTGGACCTCGGCGGGATTTCATCTCAGAACACAAAGACGGATGTAATGCCGCTAATGGTTTTGCTGGACGTGCTAAGGATATTGCCTTATATCACGAACAAATATTACTAACAATTTGTTCCAGCTCTTTAATTTCTAGCTTCAAATATCCCTGATATCTACTTTCATTTTCATTCATTCGGGAGCTATATATTAAAGTACCAGTTATATAATTGGGAGAACCACTTTAATGGACAAATCCCGTTGCCTTCAAATTTCAACCGTTGGGCCTATTCTAGTAATATTTATTTACTTTCGTTTCGTCACATGCTCACCTCAAACACCCTGGTGTCAACTTTAACTGTAAACATTTCAAAATTTGTGAAAGTACCAGCAATACACTGGGATTAATGTAATCGAAAACTGTACATTCTGACCTCAAGACCCGTCCATGTTAACTCTGAATTTCATCCTTTGAAAAATCAATTAAAAATACCGGTAATACGCTGGAGAGAAAGTTTAATCGACTAAACTCTGCTCTTTTATATTCCTGACCCTGTTTCAATGCCAGAAATCAATATTCGTGCCTATTCTACTGATAACAAAGGCAGAAGGAATAATGTAAACGGCAAATATTTTGATTGAATGAGACTTGGACAGAGTCAAACATCTTGTTTCACAGCCAAAGTATAAAGATCTCAAATATTACAAATGAATATTTGAAATTACCGTACATTTGTAGTCACCAATTCTTGAAACAGTCACGTATTTCTATTTCAGACTACTTACAAAATTCTTTATATTGGTGTCCCATAAAAAATGTTCCCATATATTTGAAAGGTTCCATTTCTCTAATAGTCTCTCTGGGGAAGGTGTTCTCGGTCTTCAGTGACCAGGCTCTCAAATAATCCGGCTTTATAATGACAAGAACATTGGATATTTTGCCAAAAACTCGTAATGACTATTACATGAAATTGTCTTTGTGGCAGATATACATATATATATATATATATATATATATATATATATACAGAGAGAGAGAGAGAGATAGAGAGAGAGAGAGAGAAAGAGAGAGAGGGGAGCAAGCAACGAGGTAGTTAACATATTTCTACTTCAAGTCTGATTTAATTTTAGTATCTTGAGATGACTATGGCCTTTGTTCGTCCGCCATGCAACATATTTTCATCTGATGAGGACACCCAACACACCTGCCAACAATACTATCTCCTCCTTAACATGTATGGAAGGTCATGCAACATCCTCAAAAACACATATGTAGCTATATATAGAGAATGGATACATGTATATACACATATACTCACACACAGAGTGACGTGTATATATATATAAATATATATATATATATATATATATTATATAAATATATATATATATATATAAATATATATATATATATACATATATAGATATATGTAGGTAGTAGCTACATGAATACGTGGTAAATTATCATATATATATACATATATGTATATATATGCATATATATATGTACATATATATATATATTTGTGTGTGTGTGTATGTGTAAGTATGTATGTATAATTGTATGAGTGTGTGTATGTGTATGGTACATCTGTAGGCATACAAGAACAGAAGGTAGACCATTTCCTTCCAACTGATTGAATCTCTAAATTTACGTCAATAAAATTGGTTCACAGACAACCTTGTATCATTTTAATTACCACGTTTATAATGCATCACCAATGCTATGGTGTAGCCAGGCATCTGTGTGATTGAAGGCGAGTATCTTTATATATATATATATATAATTATTATATAGATATATATTATATATATATATATGTGCGTGTCATATATACGTGTGTATCTGTATGTATATACTAGAGGCGTTGTAATCACCATGTTCCACTCAGCAAATCCTGATCTTCTTTTATCGTTGCCTCTAGTAAAACGTTGATACTATATTCCGGTAACATACCTAGACGCATTCATGCAAATGTTCATCTATATATCTATATGTATACAAACATCTAAACCACACACACATATAGTTATACTTACATAAATGCCTATGTATGTACATATATGCATATACAAATGTCCGTGCGTGTGTGTATATCTATGCATAAACACGTACATACCTATGCATATAATTTCGAACACAATGTACGCTTTTAATAAACTCACAATAGTAACTCATTTTTGCGGCGAGAATATTACGCGCACACACACGTGCATGCATATATGCAAATGTACATATATTCACACACGTCGATATACATATATATGTATATATATATACATACATGGATGTATACACATAAATATATGCACACAAATATATATAGATACTTTCGTGTCTACATACGTGCATACCCATACACACACACACAACAACACACGCACTTTCACATACATTTATAGATATATTTATACAGATATATACGTATATATATACTATATATATATATATACATATAGTATATATAGTATATATATATATAATATATATATATATATATATATATATATATATAAATATGTATGTATGTATATTTATATGTATCTCTCTCTCTGCATATATATATATGAAGCATTTGCATTTACATACATATATATATATATTTGCATATACATATATGTGTGTGTACACAAATACACTTCAATAAATACACAGACGCTTATATATAATAAAAGAATACACTTATGTGAGTGCGCGCGTGTATGCTCCCAACTATCCTGACACGTGATACGTTCGGTGCTAATCAGTATCCTATCAACCGTATCCCAGATTATAAAATTATTCCCCTTTTGGCTACACTCTTATATTACCAATTACTCTTTCAATCTTTCTTTATACAACGTCCCTTATTACCGCCATCTTGTCTTCTCTTGTTTCTTTCCTTCTTTCTGTCGTTCTCTTTTTATTCCGCTTTCATTCATTTCATTTATGAACGTCTTAATTCATTTCTTTATTGTCGTTTCCTATTGAGCAAAATTATCGGTATATATACATATATTTATATACACACTGAAATATGCAGTCTTAACACGTATACGCACCCTAAATTAGCAGGAAATGATAGACTTTTGCATACAAAGATTGATTTATCACACATACATATATATTAAATGTCTTTAATACGTACGTGCGTATAATATATATTTCTATGTGATGTATGCAATTATGAATATATATACATATCTATACTATACATATATATATATATATATATACATATATAATATAACATATATATATATACATATAATAATATCCACATATATATATACACACATTATATATACAATATATATATATATAGTATAAATCATATATATA
>NC_043020.1:24415648-24433148 GCF_006345805.1 Octopus sinensis
TTCCCTCCCTACCCTCCATTTTCCAAATTTAAATTTGATTTAAATATCATCTCCCAAAAGATTCGATTCCCGTACATTACAAGATTAACGTCATAATTCTCGTAGATTGTCGTAGAACACTCTAGGGACGCATAACTTCAATAATATTCGTAGTCATGCCTTCTTTTCCCTAAACTTCAAATATAATCCTCAATTAAGAAATGCTTATGAACTTGTGTAGTTAAATCTCGACAGAACATATCTATAATTAATCTACCTTTATAATTATTATTGACTTTCAACCTTTTTGTCGTAACTATTTATGTAGTAATGTTATCTTGACAATAATTAGAACCACAATAATTTTTGTGGCAGAGAATTCGACTTTATGAAGAACTTCTTAAGCTTAATCACTGGTACTTGATAAAATAGCTGAGTCACCAACAAAATCTGTATCACATATAACGGTGGGTTTGGCTTGCTTATCCTTCGTGTCAGTGTAAAGTGGAAAAATAGTTCCTTAACAATGGCTTCATTCGGGGCATAGTACAGTGCGATTATGAAAAGATGCAGTGGCAATGTGTCACCTTGAAGAACCCCATCAGGATAGCAATTAAAATTGCTCAAAGGCAATTACGATTTCTACGACAGTGAGGCTGAAGTAAGCAGAAAGATATACACAAAGTACTATTTGTAGGAACCGGAGATGCAGTGCGGGAAGACCTGCTCAAACATTCATCCATCATTCATGCCAAACGATAGAGAACTCGGCCAAGGACAATGGAATATCGTAAACTGTGGAGAGACTTTGCCAGAGGAGTTCGACTGTGATCGAAATGAAGATCATCATAAAAATTTGCAAGCACCTTGCTTGTACAACTGCTGTCAATCGAAACTCTGCATCCCGGATGCCTGTTAGTATGCCCAACGTTACCATCCCCACACTTTGCTAGTGCAAAGACCAACCAAGTGGATCGACTAACGAGTAGCTAATCTTCGTTTAACTTGGCATCATGAGCACCATTAAAAATCTGGAGTTCTGCACGTCTGACATGCCACAGAGACAGACAAGTACTTACTGCACACCAATACATCACTTCTATGACCACTTCTGACAGCATTGCTCAAGATGTTACGTTGCGAAATCGAACACAAAACATCGTGATTGCAAAGCAAATTCAGTAACCACTCAGTTATAATGTGCCTATATATATATATATATATATATATATATATATTATATATATATATATATGTATGTATGTATGTATGTATGTATGTATGTATGTATGTATGTATGTATGTATGTATGTATTCATGGGTTGGTGTAGTGCAAGCTGGGAGAATCGTTAGGTGTGAAACAAAATGCTTTGTAGCATTTCTTCCGGCTATTTTAAGTTCCGAGTTGAAATGTCTTCTGGGTCGATAAAATAAGTAAAATAAGTGATAATGTAATAGACTCACTTCCGCTACAATTGCTGGCCTTGTCCCAAGATTTTAAATTATATGTCAATACATACACTTACACGCATATGTGAGTGTGTGTGCGTGTGTGTGTATGTGTGTGTGTGTGTGTGTGTGTGCTACCTGGTAGATTGCAGGAGACTTCTAAGAACGATGTAAATTAAAAAGCACCAATTTATCAATCACAACGATGCTAAAATATTTCTACCCTGACTTTGATCTCATATTTTATTTTAATTCATGATTTTGACCTTCCGACTCTTACACTCAGCCTAGTCTCTCATATTTCCCCTTACTACATCAATAAGACCCTTCATTAAAAAAAAGCAATAAAAACACTGCTTCATTAAATAATAATGAGTAGTCCGGCCAGACGTTGTATTAAATATTGTTTTGTCGCTTATTATATTCTGTCTGTGTAAGAATATACAATAAGATATTTTATACATTATCGACTTTCCTTATCATATTCTCTCTCTCTACTATAATTTAAATTATTATCTGTATAATTTACCTTTTGTACACTTACTTAACGATACAACCCAAAACAAAAGCGGTTAGACCAAACCTTATTATAGACCGAAGTTGTCCGCCATAGTTGTTTTAAGTCATTCAGTTTCATTTGCTATACAACCTCCATATTTTGCTTTTATCTTTATGTATTATAATTCACATTGTGTTTTAAATATTGTAAATACAGTCATTATACATACATTAATAAATACAAATATGTATGTATATAGAGCGACATATTTAATTAGCCTCGAAATACACAAAGAATACATCATAATTGACAGATTTTTGCTTATGAATAATCAGAAATATACCCCCATCACCCCACACCCAACAGTCATTTCCGCCTTAAAAAACACCCATCTTTAGTATTAAAGAAAAAACACATAATTTTAGAATTGCTTCTATTTATTTATTTTTTTTTTGTTTTTTTGAAATGCATTAACATTTTCAAGATTTCGATTTTCAATAAAGTAGATTCCAATATGTTATTTTCAAAAGTATTAACGATTTTTCTTAACAACTTTTAAAGAAATTTTATGACCCCTAGCGACTTTAAATTCTGAAAATTATCATTATTTATATTATGGTTAAAGAAAGAAGCGGGGAAGATTGCAAGATACGAAATTATATCCTCATATTTGAGTCCTCCACTATTAGGATATTTCGTCGTCTTTTCATCATTACTCCGACGATTTGTAACATGAAACGATAGATATCTTACGCAAGCAACTTAGCTTGCGGATAAAATATTTATATATCATACTCTACTTCATTATAAATTGATACTGAGTTCTATTAATCCAGTTCGGTACGTGCATACACTGGGTCTTCGTAAATTAGTCTTACAGTTTGAAAACTTAAAAAACAAAAACAAAAAAAAAATGAATAACTCAACAGAGATTATTAGAAAACATGGGCAAACAAATTTTATTAGACACATCCGAACACTTCCACCTGGGTCCCATTCGTTGCAAGCAACCTGTTGAATATGGATCATATTTGTTTTGTATTTTTTTTCCCGAATTTTTCAAATTGTAAATATAATTTATGGATACATGTGTGTATACCTTCACACACACACACACACACACACACATGATTGCCATAACTGAAGGACCCTTAATAACTGGAAACACAAGCCTGCATTTTGAATGTCTATAAACATACACACGTATGTACATATGTGTACAGTGATAGACATATGTGCTTAACGTTCGTTACGTCACTTCAAACATTTATTACACTAAACTATATTTGTTGACATACAGGTTCCACTATCGTACATATTTATTTAGAAATTGCATTTTATTAAAATATTTCAATTTTGCATTTGTCTTGCAAACTTTTTATGTGAAACATAAATTGTTGTATTTTGGGAGCGTCATTTTGCTTATAAACAGACCCGCTCTGGTTATATTTCTTAGAATACTTACTGATGGCTACAAACCATGGTTTTGAGACCATGGTTCTATTGAATGAGAGATAACCAGATTCTGCCAGCGACGACGACGACAATAACAACATTACACGGTACAGGCCATCAATGAAACCTTAATGTGGCCACATGAAATATGAGAAGTAACAGCTAAATCTCCCTCAAATCCCTGCTATTTTATCGTGTTCAAAGAATAAACGGCATAAGACAGAGTGGGCACGGTTTGACACTGTCGGCTAAATCTGGTTTGACTCGTGGTTAAACATCAACAACAACGATAACAACAATTAAAGTCAAGCATTTTAAACAGCACAAACATGGCGCTGGTCATCAAGAATTGAGATTGATTAAACAGGGTGAAACTATGTAATCATTGGATGAACAGTTGCTTAAACATCGATACATCGTCTGTTAAACATATTGTCTCAAATGTATTACATAATAATATATGATATAATTAACACAATGATTAATTTTTGTATAATTAGCACCAATGCATACAAAAGTGAGTGGCAGACAACGGCTGCCAGGAATTTTGACAAGTGATCGGAAGAATGGTTAAGTGGCTTGTTGTGTTCAAGGAACTGTTGCGGTTTATTGATGCAGAAAATGCATTCTTTGAAAGACTGATTCCTGGAGATGAAACAAGATTTTTATATTTTATGATTCGGAGAAGGAAGTTCTATAACCGTAACAGGAAGAGTACCAGAAATAAATTCTTTACAACAGTTAATCGCGTTCGGTTAATGACCGAAATTCAAACGTCACCCATATTCTGGTGGAGGAAAGTTAATGAAATAAAGGACCACTCTGGTAGGGCTCACTCAGTCATATTGCACAAGACCCCTAATGTACGGGTCTTGGGTTAGAGTTAGAAATCCATGTTTTACAGAATGCCTACAAAAAGCAAAACAACAGAGATTTGAAATAACGATTCGATTAATTGCTATCGAACGATTTCTATTCCTGATCATTTGCTTATCGAGAAGTCTTAGAGAGAGTCATGTAGGTGTCACGTAGCAACAAAAACAATTGAGATGGGCTAAAAGAACGAACCATCCATTCTCACTCCTGTGGATGGTTACCTCTAACCTGATGAAGGCGAATAGCCAGATAGTTTGGGACTCGTAGACACCGGATACGTACAGCGTTATAGATCCCAAAAGAAATGCATCTATCTCTGCAAAACCTGAAAAACATAGACTAGTGACCTGACCGAAACTACTGAAGACTCCAAAATCTATTCAGATGATCCCTCAAAAGGTGTGTGTGTGTGACTGGAGTGGGTCGAGTTGATCAGGGGACCTGTTAGAAAAAACAGTAAAATCTCTCTCAAATTACAACTTATGTACTTAAAAAAGGAAGAAAGCGTGTGTATCTAGGATATTGTTGTTAGTCCTGGAAATATTAAACCTTAATGGCTGGGTCATCACATTTAGAAAGCAACTTTGATCGTAGGGCCACACGGTTGACCAAAAGATAACCAACAAAGACAACAGCTATGGTACACTTTATTATATATAAATATCATACATAAAGATATCTGAAATCAGTAATAAATTGCTCTGAGCAGATTTTTTTACCACCAGTACAGGCTATGGCTACTCAACTCATAGAGCCCTTCTATACATAAAAACCATCCTAAAACTAGCAATCAAATAAAATTACACTCCCTTGCATTGAAAATAGGAAATAACTAGGATAATTTCATTCTCTATTCACCCAAAGACCACACAAACAAGGTTGAAATATCTTTGAACATAGGCGAAGGCGTGGCTGTGTGGTAAGAAGTTTGCTTCCAAATTGCATGGGTCTGGGTTCAAAAATAGTTCTGATATAGCCTCGGGCCGACAAAAGCCTTATAACTGGATTTGGTAGAGGTAAAATGAAAGAATCACAACCTATACATGGTGGTACAGGGCTTTGCTCGGCCAGATGCCATGTATTGGGAGAGAATCCGGACCCATATGGTTGAGAAGCGAATTTCTTACCCCCACAGCCACGTCTGCGCATCTGAATGATATTTGCTGTAGTTGCTAATGAGAAGATAAAGCAGAACAAAGATGGGGGGGGGGGGAAGAAGAAAAGAGGAAGAAAGAATGAGAGAAGATGTCTTACATCGGTCTAAGATAATAAACTTTGAGAGGGTGGGGTTAGTCGATAATATAAAATCCAGTAATTGAATGGTAATATATTTTATGCCAGGAGGCATGAAAGGTAAAGTGGCTTGAGCGGGATTAGATCTTAGGATGCAAAGATAAATGAAATTTTGTCCGATGATTTACTGATTCCGCCAATTATGATGAGGTAAAGAAGAAAGTGGGAAGAGGAAGGAGAAGAAGAAGAAGAAGAAGAAGAAGAAGAAGAAGAAGAAGAAGAAGAAGAAGAAGAAGAAGAAGAAGAAGAAGAAGAAGAAGAAGAAGAACAACAACAACAACAACAACAACAACAACAACAACAACAACACAAGGATGTACGATGCCATTTATATTTAGACTCAATAACTTGTGAACTTCGATGTTGGGAAATAATGAAGATGACTGATCAGCGACATAATTCGATTAGTGATAATCTATCACAACGCGTTTACATACGTGTGTGTGTGTATATATCTCAGTGTGTGTATGTGTGTGTGGTAAATATATATATATATATATTATATATATATATGCACACATACGTGTGAGTGTGTGTAAATATGCGGGAAATATAAATGTAAATACATATGTATTTGAGTACGTGATGTATGTATGTAAGTGTATATAAGCATGTGTATGTATAGAAAATTGATGAATAATTACTTAAATATATGAAAAATTACATGTGACTAAGTATTTACCGTATAATCAGACCAAGATTTAAACAGATAAACATTTCAAGGTGGAAAAACACAAGATCAAACACTAGCATACACTATTATGCATAAAGACTATATATATATATATATATATATATATATAGATAGATAGATAGATAGATAGATAGATAGATAGATAGATAGATAGATAGATAGATAGAGAGAGAGATATGTATGTATATATGTGTATATATATATATATATATATAAATGTGTGTGTGTTTGTATGTGTATATATATATATATATATGTATATTCTTTTACTCTTTTACTCTTTTACTTGTTTCAGTCATTTGACTGTGGCCATGCTAGAGCACCGCCTTTAGTCGAGCAAATCGACCCCGGGACTTATTCTTTGTAAGCCCAGTACTTATTCTATCAGTCTCTTTTGCCGAACCGCTAAGTGACGGGGACGTAAGCACACCAGCATCGGTTGTCAAGCAATACTAGGGGGACAAACTCACACACACAAACATATACACACACACACTTATATATATATATATATATATATACATATATACGACAGGCTTCAGTGGGACTGAACCCGGAACCATGTGGTTGGTTAGCAAGCTATATACCACACAGCCACTCCTGTGGTATATATATATATATATATATATATATATATATATATATAACAGAATAACTTAGAAAGGTTTTGGCCAGTATTGGCCCAGGCCATGTCTAATTTAATAGCACCACCTGGCGAAGTCTTTCAATTCAGGATTTGGGCACCAAGGCCCATTCGAGCAGAGAGTTATTGTTTGCGGAGACATATCCGGGTGTGGATGGTTTGTTCGGGACTGTTTGAAGGAATTTGTCCAAAGACTTCTTGAATTTTGTGTGGTCAGTTTCTGTTTTGACGTGTCCTGGTGTAATGTTGAAGAGAGCGGGTCCCATTGAGGTGAAATAATGGTGCCGTGTTGTTGTTAAGAGATGCAATTTAGATTTTTGTTGTGAACGGATGGTACGGGGTCCAAGTCTCGGATGTATTTTGAAGGTGATGCCAACATCATTTGGACAGTGTTGAAAGCATATTTTCCACATCATACAGATAATGTAGCGTTCACGTCGTCGTTGGAGTGAGTACAGTTTCAGCTTTTCTAGTCTACCCCAGTAGTCGAGGTCTGACATGCCATCTATCTTTTTCGTGATTGGCCTGTGGGGAGTTTCAATTTTCATAATATTTTGTTTCGTGTAGGGAGACCACAGTGGATAGCAGTATTCAAGGTGGGGTCGGGCAAAAGTGGAGAAGAGAAGGATAATGGTGTGGGAATCTCTCGACTGGAAGGTTCTGAGAATCCAGGAAGACATTCTGCGGGCCATTACTCCCAAGTCTCTGATGTTGTTGGATGCCATGAGAATTTCACCAGAAGGAAGGGAGTATGGGAGTTTCAGGGCGTCCTCCCTTCCAAAGTGGATCAGTTCGAATTTGTCTTCGTTTAGCAACATGTTGTTCTTTTCCGCCCATTGGACAACAGACAGTAGGTCTGACTGAAGGCTTATCCGGTCACCCACGCCATTGATGACCTTCTGGAGCTTGGAATCATCAGCGAAGGTTCTGATGTTACTGTGTTTGATGGTGTCAGTAATATCATTTATGTAGATGATGAAGAGAAGTGGGCCCAACACAGTGCCTTGTGGGACACCACTGCTGACTTTGGCTGGGCTGGATTTGACTCCTTCGACTACATGTTGGGTTCTGTTAGACAGGAAGCACTTGATCCGCTGCAGCAGCTTTCCAGTGACACCAATATTGAACAGCTTTCTCAAAAGGATCTTATGATCAACCCTGTCAAAGGCCTTGCTGGAATCAAGGTAGATAACATCAGTGTTGGAACCCTCTCCCAAGGCTCTCAAAATGTCATCAAAATGATGCAGTAGCTGCGTCAGGCAATCCCTTCCATTACGAAATCCATGCTGGTTGGAGTTCAGCATATTATGACTCTCAAGGAAGTGAGTCATTCGCGATCTCACCACTCTCTCAAATACCTTAATGATATGAGAGGTGAGTGAGATTGGACGGTAATTCACGGCAAGGAATTAGTTTCCTTTATTGAAAACTGGGACAACAGACTGGGATAGAAGGTTTTCTGGTATATATCCAGCATCAAGTGAATTCCACCACAGATTGGCTAGAGGGGGTGCAAGTTGGTGTTAAATCTACTACCTAACTGTAGAATAGCTTTTTGCTTAGTGCACTCAAATGTATCTGGGCTGGGTTCATCTGAATAGGAATTGATTTATTGGTTTTGGCATTTGTTCCACCCCTTCCTATATCTATAAATAGAAAAATTCTTTGTTTCCATCCTACCGAAAATCCCCCTCCCTACTGATAGATCTAGATAACAAAGTTAAGATCTACACTTAGGTAGTAGATTTAATACTATCATGTTCTTAAGATGTAAATCAACCTTTCTGTCTGTATATCAACCCTCTTTATAACGTTGGCAAATGAAAAAGGAGTAAGAATGTGCATTGTCCAGTTGTTTGGAAAATTTCTAAAGGTGGCTGAAGATTGCTCGACATTTGAAAACTGATGTAATGCTTACAGTGTTTAATAAAATGAAGTAGCATGAAACGATCGTACCACATTACCTCGGATATACTTGTTGATTATTTTGATTGTAATCACCCCGTGGATTCATATGGATATTACCATACAAAATTCGGGTGCCTTTGACTTAAGTACCATATTCATCTGAATCTAAATTTTGCTGAACTTATATATATATACATATGAACGTATATATATATGTATATATATATATATATATAAATATGTATATATATATATATATATATATATAGGTATATGTATATATCTATATACGTATAGGTATATGTATATATCTATATATATATATATATATATACAGATAGGTAGATAGGTAGATAGATATACATACATCTTCTAACAGACACACACGTAAATATAAACACTGAAACATATTATATATATATATATATGTATACACTCAATCATGTATATATATATATATATATATATATATATATATATATATATAATATATATATATATAATATATATATATATTCATAAATACCCATGTTTAAATGATATATTAAATTGAAGGTATCCCATATATTGAACTAAAGTTTTGGATGCTAGTAGTAATCGCTCGGAATCGCTGACAAAGTGTCCCTCTGGCAGCGTTTGAAAAGCCCCAAAACAGCAGACTTTGGCTGACGAAACGACTCAATATATGAAAAAATTATAATATAAATTACGATTTTATTGATGACATACTCCTGGTTTCTCCAACTCTGGCTTATTTGTACTGAAAGCACTCAGAGAAACTCACGCATATCGGCAGAGACACAGTGATACAGATAAATGGGAAAATTGCATTATGTGTCTCTGCTTTTACGTCAAGATATATATATAAAACAATTTAGCATTAAAATGAAGAATCACGCAACACATCAGTCGAGTATATATTTATTAATTTTTTACAGGTGAAAGGTTCACTAAGACTTCGAAATTGCTACAGTCTCTCGTGGGAAAAATAATATACATATGAATTTATAAACACACACATAAACGTGTGTGTATATATACATACATACACACACATATTATATACATAATTGTGTGTATATATATATATGTGTATATATCTGTGCGTATGTGTGTATTCATATGTGTATGTATATATATATTATTTATATAGGTATGAATATATGAATATATACATATATATATATATAAACGTATATATATGTGTGTGTGTGTATACATATATATATATATATACGCATTTATATATTTATGTATGAATATTTGAATATATATATATATATATATATGTATGTATGTATGTATATATATATATATGTATGTATGTATGTAAGTATATATATATATATATATGTATGTATGTATGTATATATATATATATGTATGTATGTATGTATGATATATATATTATATATATGTATGTATGTATATATATATATATATATATATATATGTATGTATGTATGTATGTATGTATGTATATATATATATATATATATGTTTGTATATATGTGTTTCTATACTACATAGACGCGCATGAACCTCGGTAGTCCGATTCCAGATCATTTCTGTGTATTCGTGTTTAAGTGAGTGTCTATGTATCAATTAAAATTAATCAATATTTGTTAATTTAATTAGCTGACACAAAAGAAAACAAGTCTTTCTTTTCCTCCTCATTTTCTCTTTTTTATTCTCTTTTATTTCTTTGTTTTCTCTTTTGTCTTTCCTTTTATTCGTCTTTGATAGTCTCTCATCTCTTTCGTCCATTCTAAAAACAATTACAACACGGAGGGGGGGGAGAGGGCGATGGACGGGGAACGAATTTCGGAGAGGGAAGAAGAGGGTGAGGGAGAGGGAAATGCACCAATCAGTGCTCTGCCATTTTCTCTTTCTCTCCATTATTCTCTCTCTCTCTCGCTCTCTCTGTTTCATCCCACCTCTTCTCCCTTCTCACCCTCTGCCAATTCTACTTCTTCCCTCTTTCCCTCGTTGCGTCTACGGCATTTTCTTTCACATTTCTCTTCTATTTTCATTTCCACTCGTTCTCCCCCCCCATTTTTTTTCTTTTCTCTCTTTTTCTATTCTATCTTTCTTTTAATTTCTCTCTCCCTAATACTCTCACGCTACTCATGTCATAGTGATCCTCGACAGTTTCTCTTTTTGTTCTGGTTTTACACCAGCAGTGTTTATGTGTATCTCTGTATAAATACTTATTCATATATATATATATATATATATATATATATATATAATATATATTGTGTGAGTGTGTGTGTGTGTGTACGTGTGTATCGCCCTCTCTCACTCTGTGTCTTTTATGTTGTTTTTTTTATCAACCGAATCATTCTCGTATTAAGACGAACAACAGTAGCGGTTGTAGTCGTACTTGTTTCCAGATCGTCATGGGTAAGTGGGAACACTATTGTCACGCTTGTAGTTTTGCAGTGTTATTTGTGGTCACGGTAGTAACTCCAGTAGTTATCGTAGCGATGGTCATTCTCTCCTGTTGCGGTTTTACAAATATCAGAAACTGTAGCATTTTCAGTGAGAATTTATAGGCATGGCAATGACTCCAGCTTGTTGCAGCAGAAATTGTAGTATTGGTAGTAGCTTAAGTGTTTACAATGATTGTTGTAATAAGTGCCGGCTATAGTGTTTGCTTTGCTCTAAGTCGTTGTTGTATTGATTGCAGTTGTAGTGTCTGTACTGGTTGTTGCAGAGTTGGTGATAGTTGCAGCATCTGTAATGGCTGACATGAAAATGTTGATTGTACTCTATAGATGATAACTGTATTCTTTGTCACACTGTAGCAGTGATTCGAAACCAAATCGCTAGGTAGCCGAGCAGACATCACGATCAAACCACAAGAGTTTCACGTAGTTGGTCTATTAAGCGACCACTCTCCTTCAAGCCATCGCAGGATTCGATTTTCTAGAACCTTCTCATAGTGCAGTTTTGGGTGGTAACCGTAGAATGGTGAGGCAGCCGCCCGGTTTCTCTATTCTCATTGCCACATCCTTCCGATGACATGTAGCAGGCAGGAATTTTTGTCGACACGAATATAACGTAATTATTTTCCAGTTGTTATGAACCAGCCAGAGATTGCTATATCAGCTAACTTGTAAATCCCAAGCAATAAATATCTCCTATGTAATTAAAGCTGTTATTATTTGTAAAAGACCAACTCAGTTAAAACTTTGAGATGGAATAAACTTTGTCGTTCAAAAGCGTTTTTACTTTACGCCGACCAAGACATACACTTTCACCCACAAACTCAACGGCTACTATAGCAGCATATGACGGAACAGCACACTTATAACAGTAGTAGTGGTAGTAATTCTAGTGCCTGTAATGATTGTTATGGTATTGGTTGTAGTTGGTGTATCTGTAACAGTTGTAATGCTCTGCTTTCGCTAGTTTCGCAGTTGACGGCGTTTATGTTGCGAGTGGCCACTACGTTGGCAATAGTATTTATTATGGTATAGACAGCAGTTGTAGTGTCTGTTATTTTTGTAGTGATGTGATGGGTTTTTAGTAACTATGGCAGTTGCAATAATCATTTTTATGATCAATGCGCTTGTTATGATTGTAACGATGACAGCTGTGGTGGTAGTGGTTATTACTGTGTAGAGATCACTACAGTAGATTTTGCAGTGCTGGTTGCGTGTGCAGTAGATGTTGTAGTTAGGTGTTAGTAGTATAGAAATTTAAAGTGATATTGTAATGATGTTTATTGATAGACGTAGTAACTGCAACTCTTTTTTGCTGTTGCCATTGCGCTGATGCTAGCTCGGATGGTTGTTTAGGATAGGACGGTGGGGGGGGGGTGATGAAAAAATACATGTTGCATCTTGTTATTGTACAGTTTGTGTTATTGTTGTTGGTGTATATTATTTTCACTCATTTTGTTCACCCCAAAATAAACAACTTTCAAAATGGCGCCTACATTTTCAACATTTTCCTTTATTTGCTAGTATATCGCTGTGTCGAGAAAATTAATAGGAGCGAAAAATGGCGAATTGTTGAACAAAAAACAAAAATGAAAGAAAAGCAACGGAAAAATCAAACACAAAAAAAAGCTCATCATACCCAACCAAACAGCACAAAACCATTTCATAAAAGAGTTTCTCCTCTCTACCAAATCTGATTGGTCAATACAGATCAAGGGCTTCCCTATAAACCCCACCATGTCATTTTTGCGTATTTTATTTTATTTGATACCATTTTTTTATTCATTAATGTTTATTCGTTCTTATTTGTCTCACAAGCTCACTCTTTAATCATACCCACACCTTTTTTCCTTTCTAATTCTGTCTGTCTGTCTCTCTACATACACACACACATATAGATATATAAATACATACATACATATACACACATACATATATGCATACATACATACACATACTTATATATATGTATGCATACACACATATATATATATATACCTATATATATGCATACATGCACACACATATATATGCATACATACACACACACACACACACACACACACATATATATATATATACACCTACATATATGCATATATGCGAATACATACACGTACACACAATATATATATATATATATACACGCACATATATGCATATATACACATACATATATATTTATATATGTATATATATAATGTACGTATGTATATATATATATATATATATATTATATATATATATACGTATACCCGGCACTTCTTCCTCTCCTCCTCCTCATTCGTTTAGCTCTTCTATGTTTGTTCATTTGTTGATATGTTTTTATTCTTTGTTACTGATTAAGTTTTTCTTCGCGCATGCGCAATCATGCATGGAATCAGTTTCTGTCGGGATTGTTTTTTATTTATATAGTTCTTTTCTTTTCGCTATGCACCAATACCATTACTAGTACAATTATTATTATTATTATTATTACTATTATTATTATTAATATTATTATTATTATTATTACTATTATTATTATTATTATTAATACTATTATTATTATTAATACTATTATTATTATTACTATTATTATTATTAATACTATTATTATTATTATTATTATTCATATAATTATTATTATCATTATTATTAATATTATTATCATCATTATCATTATTATTATTACTATTTTTATTATTCATATATATATATTATCGATATTAATATTATTTCATTATTATTACTATTCATATTATTATCACCATTATCAATCATTATTTCATGTGTTTTATTATTATCCTTATTTTAATATCACTGTCATCATCATTACTCTTATTATTATTATTATTATTATTATTATTATTATTATTATTATTATTATTATCATCATCATCATCATAATCATTATAATTATTGCACAAATAATAGTACTACGCTAGTACGTTTAGTTTCATCTTGATGTTCTTATTAACGTTAGTATCACTGCTGTTAATACGATTATTATTAATAGTAATAAATTTATTATTATTCTTCACATTGAGATTATTATTATTAATGTGACGAGCTGTCAGAATGGATCGCACGCGGAACAAAGTGTTTTGCGGTATTTGGCCTTCCCTAAAAAGAAATAGGTATTTGGCCTTCCTTTACATTCTCAGTTGAATTTCCACATAGGTCAGCTATGCATTTCTTCCGTTCGGGGTCGATAAAATAAGAACTAGTCGAACTCTTCGGGGTCGGGGTCGATGTAATCGACTTAATTCTTATCCCGAAATTGCTGGCATCGTGCCAGAATTTGAAACCATTGTTGTTATTGCTGCCGCAGCAAATACTAGTGGCCTTGTTTATCGAAGGGTAACTGTTATAATCATTTTATTCGGGAGGCTGACAACCATTACAATCATCACAATCATCGTATACAACCCACAGTATTTGCAGTATGTATATACTACTGTTTGTGCTTTAAATAAGTGTTTATGTGTACACACATACATACATACACACATACATATATATATAAGTAAATTTTCCATGTTAACGGTAAATAAAGGATAATTCATTCATCCAATTATATATATGTGTGTGTGTGTGTGTGTGGTGTGTGTGTGTGCGTGTGTGTGTATGCATGTATGTATATATGTATGTGTATATATATACGTAGATGTGTGTGTATATATGTATATATATATATGTATATGTATGTATATATGTATATATATGTATGTATATATATATGTGTATGTATATATATGTATATATGTATGTTATATATGTATATTTGTATGTTATATATGTATATGTGTATATATATATGTATATGTATGTGTATATATATATCTTTGCATTGTATAATTGTTTCGTCACACCGGCTGGTTCGCTGTTGCTCATGACCAGGTACATTGGTAAGGTCATAACCTCTGAACTTAGAGATGTCCAAGACATTTGTGTTCTGCTTGAACTTTTGATGATATTTGTAAGGAAAATTGGTAGCTTTCCAGAGGTTTGCCTCACAGCGAGGAAAGAGATTTATGCAATAGGAGTGTGTGTACGTGCGTGTTTGTGTGTGTGTGTGTGTGTGTGGTGTGTGTGTGTGTGTATTTCGCATGTGTATTCGCTAAGCACATGACCCAATGCGTGTGTTGAGACTAAAATGCCTTATAATTCATCGGATAGGAAATGGCAGTAATACGGGTCTCTTCAACTCTCTTATGTATCATAAAACATACGGATATACTTCGGAGAAATGGAATGTGCAGTTGTGTTTCATTCGGATACCACTTGGATTATAACCCTAACTACATGGTATATGAGAATATATACAATAAAATACACATATAAGAATAAAGTTTATATATATGTATATATATATATATATCATAGCGTAGGCTCGAAATATAAAAGGATTTTCCATTCTTCCCGAGCGTTAAACTTATACACCTGATTGTTATTCTTAGTCCTGGAATACGTACACAGGTATATATACTTATGTATGTATGTATGTATGTTATATATATATATATATATATATATAAAATATATATATATATATATATATATATATATATATATATATATATATATATATATATATATATATAGATATATATATATATATATATATACCGCCAACTTTGCCCAAACGACCTGACAAGCTTCAAGGTTCATCCAAGACTGGACCACGGGCCATACGTCCCCTGCCCAATTCAAGATCACAGCATACTTATACACTACAACATAATTTCTTTTCCTCAACAGGCCCTGCCCTATTTAACATTGTCCCGAAAGAGATCAAAGAGGAAAAGGATCCCATCAACTTTAAGCGGAGTCTGGATAGATTCCTTCAAAGAATACCAGATAAGCCACCCATAATTGGATACAACTAACCCAACAAAAACTCACTACTTGAATGGACCATAAGCAAAACTTGACTTAAACAGGATTCGAATAATCCTATCAGGTGGTGCTATTAAGTTAGACATGGCCTGGACCAATCATTGGTCGAAACATATCTAAGTTTATCTAAGTTTATATATACACATATAAATATATGCGGAAACAGAATTTTTAAAAAAGGCCATTCATAAGAATCTACGATAATAGTAAAGATGTGTGGAGGAGAATGCAGGAAAAAAAGTACTGGATTGAGCTTAGAAACCGATGTAAAATCTACCTTTCATTTGTTTCAGTCATTAGATTGCCACCATTTTCGGACACAGCTTTGAAGCTTTTAGTTGAACAAATGTTTTCTACGATATATTTTGAAAAATGACAATTTTCTATCGGTCAATTTTGCCGAACCTCTATAATAGAGGCTTACGTATACGCATATATATATATAATATATATATATATATATATATATATATATATATATATTATATATATATATATATTATATATATATACATGTACACAATATATGCGTGTATATATAATATATATATATATATGTGTGTGGTGTGTGTGTGTGTGTGTGTGTGTCTTTGTGTGGATAGATATAGAGAGTAGTTAGTGAGAGAAATAGAATATAAAATGAATCTGGAAATGCCGAACGGAAGAAGCTGCAGCCTTCTGTTTAGGGAAACTGTCCAAAAGAACAATTGTCCCTGCAAATTAGTAGTTTTGCATGGTGGGGAGAGACAGAGACAGAGAGAGGGAGAGAGAGACAGAAAGGGAGAGAGAGATGGACAGAGAGAGCGTAAGCGTTAAAAAAAAGGAGAGAAAAAGTGCCAATATGAAAGGCGATCTCATTAAGAAAGTAAGCCTGCTGTTGAGAAAGTCTGCCAAACTCTTAACACGTTTGTCTCGGTAATAGCTAATTGATTTGAAATTAAGTTTTGCTGCTTGCCAAATATAGAAGAGTCTACATGACAGTAAATAATAACCATTATGAAGTGCCAGCATCAATGCTTCCAGACGTTTATATATGTATATATATATATATATATATGTGTGTGTGTGTGTGTGTGTTGTGTGTGTGTATGTGTGCTTTGTGTATGTGGTTCCGCGGTTCTGTATGTAGAAATGACATTAAGTCATGTATGTATTTGTTGTAAATGTGCTACATGTAATGTCTGGATGTTTATGAGTAGTTCCTGTACGAATGTATGTCAGTTATGTGTGCATGTGTGTGTCTGTATATATGTGTTTGCATTGAGGTCGGTGATCATAGCGGCCGTTTGTGCTAGAAGCATGCAGATTTGCTTATGTACGGCGTGTGTGCGTTTATGTCTGTTGACTGTATTGATATATTATGCATATGTATG
>NC_043020.1:24438148-24463148 GCF_006345805.1 Octopus sinensis
TGGCCCGCGGCTAGAGTAAAAGACGCTCGCCCAAGTTGCCACGCAGTGGGACTGAACCCGGAACCATGTAACTTAAAAAGCAAATTTCTTACTACAGGGTCATACCAGCGAGTGCGTCGTATATATACGTGTGTGTATGAGTACAGATAGTGTGTATGCGTATACATAAGTGATTAATACGTGTCTATACATACCAATTCTGTGTTTTTGTTTAATTAGTAAACTTATGGAAATATATCGTTATTTAAACATTTATTAAAACCTAATAAATGATTTGTTATCCTTGTGTTAGTCTGACAAAACATTTTCTACACACTGCAGCGTTTTTGTTACTTTACTATTATTTAAAAGTTCATATATATATATATATATATATAATATATATATATATATATATATATATATATATATATATATATATTATATATATATATATATATATATATATATATATATAATATATATATATATATATATATATATATATATATATATATATATACACATGTATACAGGACTGCAGACAGGACTACACTTTATAATGGATCACTCTATTACTGTTATAACTACTCAATTACGCCATCGCTCTTTACGACATTTGCTGATTACACCCGCGTCCAAATGTTTTTCATGAGGCTTGGAAACAGCGACACACTTTCTTCTCGTTAGTGAATGACTTAAAGGCGGTAGATGGTAGAGTCGTCAGAGTATTGCTTAACAACTATTACTCTCTACATTCTGAGTTCGAATCGCGGTAAAGTAAATTTTCATTTCAATTTTTCTGAGTCGGTAGAATACTACCATTTTGTCAGTTGCGACGATACGGGTTCCAGTTGATCCGATCAACGGAACAGTTTGGTCGTGTATTTAACGTACAGGTGGCTGAGCACTCCACAGACACCCGTACCCTTCACGTAGTTTTCAGGGAGATTCAGCATGACACAGAATATGACAAGTCTGGCTCTTTTCCATTACACGTACAACTCATTTTTGCCAGCTGAGTGGACTGGACCATCAGGAAATAAAGTGTCTTGCTTAAGGCTTCAACGTACCACAGATTATCGAACTCATGACATTGCATTCATGAGCCGAATACTCCTAACCACGTAGTCAGGCTCCTTCACTGAGTCGAAAGAATAGAGTATCATTGAAGTACATGGGTTCTTAGAATCGGCTGTCACTCTCCCACCCCGCGCTAATATTTCAAACTTCCTGGCTTTGTCTTTTACATTTAAAAGCATTTCTAAATATAAGAAGTGTCGGTTGGCAAGGTGGTTAGCGAGTCAGACAAATAGTGTTTGCCATGTTTAGCCACGGTGCTTTAAATTTTAGGTTCAAATTTAGCTGAACTGACCTTTGAGTTTCATCCTTTCCGAGTCGATCAAATAACTCCTTATCTTCTGTCATTGAATTGCGGTCGTGCTGGAGCACCGTACGGAAATGTTTTATCAAACAAATCGATCTCAGTACTTCTTTTATTTTTTTAGGTTTCATACTTATTCAAACGGTAGCTTTTACCGAATCGCTAATTTACGGGGACGTAAACAGGCCGACGCCAGGAAGAACCGAATACCTTCACATCATTATCTACCATCGAAAAAAACAAAAAACAAAACAAATGATGGGATACATTAACCAATGTAATCCTAAATCCTTTCAAAGGCAGCATTGTCAAGTCTGGAACACGGTTTAATCATCGATTTGCTGCTCGGTCGTAGCTGAACTGGATCGAAATATCCACGACATCAACAGCACAACAGTAAAAACAACAAGAGGCAGCACTCCATCGGTTACGACGATGAGGCATTCTCTCTCTCACTTATATATTTCAAAAGTTAGAAGAGGGAAAAATAGACGAAAACTGGGTGAAAATATAACAGACAGAAAAGGGGAGACAAAAACACAATACAAGGAACACTCGCGGCTGATTTTCTCATGAGTTGGTTTCCGAGACGTCTTAGTGGTTTCGCGCTATTTAACACTAAGGTCACTGTTACCTAACGGGAGCGCCAGAGCATAGAGCTACAGGAATAAAAAACTGGCGAATGCGTACGAGGACAGGACAAAATAACATTGCGTGTACAATAAGAAATAAGATATAACAGACAAAAAATGGAACATATACAACAGAAAATGCCTTACGGCTGTACAATGAATACGTGTCCAGTCTAAGTGTATCCTTCTTTTTCCGTCCGCTGCTGACCTAATAAGACACGTTTGCATTCCGCCTGTCAAGGACATTTTCCAGTTCTTGGTGCTAACTCAATACGTTTGTCTTGATAGCCGAAAAGGCGTTTCTGTTTCTATTGTATTTTATTGGTACTGTATACGTATAATTATCATTTTGCGTATTCTACAGCACAACGCACCTTCATTTGTTTACCTATCTATCTATCTATCTATCTATCTATCTATCTATCTATCTATCTATCTATCTATCTATCTATCTATCTATCTATCTATCTATCTATCTATCTATCTATCTATCTATCTATCTATGCACACACAATAAGGACACTGTGTCTGTCTCCCTCTCTTTGTATGCAAACTACACACTACAGTTGGCAATTTCTTCTCCTGCTGTGGACTTTTCTCTTCCTCCCTTCCGACGAAGAGCTTGCTCGAAACGTCAAACTCTCTCCTTTCACCGAGCGTCATGCTAATACATTTCTTGTGCGCGTCCTCATGTTGTCCGTTTTTATTTGTTTATTTAAATTGTTTTTTTTTAATTTACCATATATATATATATATATATATATATATGAGAGAGAGAGAGAGAGAGAGAGAGAGAGAGAGAGAGCTATGGGATGAAGGCGCGCGATTCTGTGGTCAGGGTATTTGGCTCAAGATCATCAGGTCATACGTTCAAATCACGGTGGCACATTGTGTCCTTGAGCAAGATGCTTTATTTCACGTTGCTCCAGATCACTCACATGGCAAAGATAAGTAGCACATGCATTTCGAAAGGGGTCAACCGTGTCACATTCCGTGTCATACGGAATCTCCATGAGAACTATGTTAAGGGTACGCGTGTCTGTGGGGTGCTCAGCTACTTGCACGTTAATTTCACCAGCAAGTTATTCTGTTGATCGGATCAATTGGACTCCTCCTCGTCGCAACCAACAGAGCTCATATATATATATATATATATAAACTTGTGACTGTCAGTAGTAATCGATATCATAATTAAACGATATTAACAATGTCACCAGCTGCGTCGTCATCATCATCATCAATGTAAACATCAAGACCATTATCATCATCATCAGTCACATCACTATCATTTTCATCATTCTTGTTATTTTTGTCCTCCTCAGTATCAGCATCATCATCAGTAGCAGCAGCATCTCTAACATTATCAAAATTGATAGGATTTGTTTCCCGGCATGATTTGCCAAAATGTCTAATTGAAGAGAACGTTTGCTCTAACCTCCCACCACTACTCTTTCGACTTGGTGAACGACGGGCAGCGATAATGAGATGAGACGGGGGAGGGGAGGCTTGACGATATGAAAGAAGTAGGAGGAAGGAATGAAGGGGAGGGAGAATCAAAAGTGGGAGTGGGTGCTTGTACGTCACGTGTCATGTGACTGCATAGACGTATGTGTAGGTGGAAAGTACATATGTATGTTTGTGTTTATACATGCGCTTGTATAGTATTTGTATACATGATTATTTGTATATGCGTGTCTAGTAGGCATGCGTGTATGTGCACATATGTGAGTACATATATTCATGCATTTGTCTGTATGCATATATATACATGTGTGTGTATGAGTGTTTGCATACATATAAGAGTGCACTAGAATGTGTATATATTTAATTAAACAAGTATGTATGTTCGTGTGTGTGTGTGTGTGTACATGTACATATCTAAATATTATCAATGATGGGATAATTCACTCGATCGAACAGTTTAACACTCATCGTCGATAGCGACGAAGATCCATCATCACTGTCTCATTGGGGTTAAGTTTTGTTCAGACCAACGTTATTCAGTCGCTAGAAATGGAGGAACTCGTTGTTGTTGCTCGTATTGTTTGCCTTCCTTTTGCTTACTGCTGTTGATCTGTTTATTAGCCGGGGGGGGGGGGGTCTCTTTGTCGTTGTTATTCTTGTTGTCTGTTTTCCGTTACCCCAGGTCACTCAGCTGCCAAAAGTGAGTAATACCTGTAATTCAAAGGGGCAGACTTGTCAAATTATGTGACACGCTGAATCTCTTTCAGAACTATGTTAAGGCGATTCTCGTGTCTGTGGAGTACTCAGCCACTTGCACACTGATATCGCGAGCACGCCATTCCGTTGATCGGATCAGCTGGAACACTCGTCGTCGTAACCGACGAAGTGTCAATTCTTGTTGTTGTTGTTATTGGTGCTGCTCTGCTGTTGATTTCCTGGTTATCTCGGCTCAATTTCGTCACGGTCGAGCAACAACTCTATGACTAAACCGTGTTCCAGCCTTGACCATCCTGTCTTTTAAGAGATTTATAATTACATTGGTTATTGCATACCGTCATTTGCTTTGTTATTTTTTTTCTTTTTTAGCAATGGTATGCTGTGATGTGAAGGGAGCCGGTTGCTATTTTTAGCAGGCCGAACGAACATGTAGATGCAGTTTGGGTCAAGGTGTCCAAATTGAAACTGGAGAACAGGAGGTGACAGAGTAGGAGGAAAAGAAGAATAAAGGAGAGGGGAGAAAAGGGTGAAAGAGAAGGAGGAGGAAATAGAAAAGGTGGAGGAAGAAGGAGTCTGGAAGAAGAGGGGCGAGGAGGAAAAGGAGCAAATGGAAGAAACGACTTCTTTTGGTGTCCAATCGTAACGAAGGTTCTACGTCTTTCATGACTCCTCCCTCTGTACACACTCTTATCCTCACACCGCTCCCTACCCCACGACCGAATAAGGAGCAGGAGATGGCTTAGTTCGATAGGGGCCAGTGAACAGAGCAAGTTGAGACAGGTTGCTCGTCCGAATTGCAAACTGGTGCAATTAGGGCATATGCACAACAAACTTAGATTATATGCAGTAACATGCACGGACTGGCATAATTAATTAGAGATTCTGTCGTTTGTTGGAGAGGAATGGTTGGGTTAGGGTTAGGGTCCAGGGGGCGCTGGTAAGGCCCAGTGGCTGAGAGGTGAATTTGTGAGAGTGTGGGTGGGTGCATTGGTGGATTTTGTACACTCTCTGTCCCCCTTTCTGCCTCTGTAACTCTTTCTCTCTCTCTCTCTCTCTCTCTCTCTCTCTCTCTCTCTCTTGTATAATAAGACGGAATTGGGTGTCTGGCATGGTGAGGTTGACTAAGGCAGCAAGTTATTGTGTCAGATTCGGCCGAGGTTTGGGGGAGTGAAGCGAATTGAGATCGTTGGAGAGTGGAATATAGAATTGGGCAGGATTGGTGATGGGGGTGATAAAGTACATATTTTGCAGAATTTACTAACAAGCTGTACCAAGTTTATAAACAACGCTTATACACAGATGCACACCCATAAACGTATACATGTAACTAGATACGTGCATTCACAAATAGAGACGCAAAAACCTACACACACACACATAGAAAGAAACATACTCAAAAACACACTAAGACACATACATACCCATACCTCCGTATTGACATGTATGTGTGTTTGTACGTCTATGTGTGTGTACCTATGCATATGTATACACACACACACAGAGGTACAAACTTGGGCATGCAAACAAATCTGCACACACACACACACACAAACACACACAAACACATACATACGCAAACGCACACACAAGCGCATGCATACACAGAAAGATAAACTTACATCAGCGTATAAATATACACGCATACACAAAGATAGGCGTGCACTAAGGCACACATACATACAAACGTATAGTACCTGTGCGCGCACATACACACACAACTTCACAAACGCACACGTATATGCGCACACACTATCATGCAAACACACACATCCACACACAAACACATAAACACACATATAAAGACACAGACACAGACACCCTATCAGTGATTTGAGATTTCCTGATCAACGTCTGCTTCGTATTTCCGTTATTATTCCAATTTGTTGTTGTTGCTGCTGCTGTCGTTGTTATCGAAATAATCATTTGATAATGAAGTAATAAGAAGTAGAATAGATCATAGACAGCACGGGGGTTCTAAAAGACCCAGTTTGGGATTTTCCGCCATCTTTAAAGCCTTCTGTTATAGGAGGTTTTTACGTGTGAGGCGGAGATTCAGAGAAAATTGAAGGTTTTGGCAACTTCTTAACAAGCTGCCGACAATTTCTAAAGCATGGCATCCACACAAACACACACGCAGAAGCACACCTACACACTTTCGTAGAGACACACTCATTCGTACAACGCAGTCATTTTGTTATGAGACGTTTTCATAAGTTTGTATTTGAAATAAAGTGGTGCTTGATAATGAAGCTATAGAAAAGACGAAACGTTGTAAATAGAATGATATTAAAAGTCTCACTTGCAAGTTATTTCTAAGAATTTCATAAGAAGAATTGGCGGAGTTCTGACCATTTCCAACGTCTCTGCGATTGGTAGGTGGAAAAGGTGGAAGAAAGGTATACATTTACGTGTGCATGCTTGGATAACGAATTGGGAGATTCGCTAAAACGTTGCACAAAACGCTTTATGTTAGTCTTCTGGTTCAATGCATTTTGAGTTCAAACAGAGTCGCGGTCTTCCCTCTCTGGTGACGTCTCACGAATCAATATCAGTTATGTTTTTAAAAACGAAATTTATACTTGATATAGAAGTAATGAATATAACTTTTTGTTTACTTCGTTGAGTATGACACAATACTATCCAAGTACAAAGTCTTCGGTAATACAAACATATCAAAAAAGAATCATAAAAATGAATTTACCGAAATCAATTTGTACGCCAGTGAGAGGTTAAACAACAAAAAGACAACTAATTTAAAGGTCAAATAAAAGAACAAAGACACAAAAGATGACTTAATTAAATTGTTTTCATTGGTTAATTATAAAATGTTTAAATTATCAAATATGCTGTTTAACTTACAATGATTATAAGCTGTTTAGATCATTTTAATAACTAATGAGTTGTTTAAGTAATTAAATAATTATGTGCATCAATTCTATAAAGAATATAAAATCACTTTATCACACAGTTATTTCACATCATTGCAATCATAGTGTTTATTGTACAAATGTATAATCGATTTTCCGGAACCGTTGGTTCCGAAGCGTTTCCGGTTAACTGATTTTTCCCAAACGAAGAGTGGTCACCTTCGTCGACACAAATATTAAATGAATATTTAATTTACTTAAATAATTAAATGAAATAGTGAAGGCGCGTGGCCTAGTGGTTAGGCTGTCGCACTCATGGTCACCATACCGTGGGTTCGATTCCCAGACCGGGCGGCGCGTTGTGTTCTTGCGCAAGCCCCTTCATTTCACGTTGTTCCTGTCCCACCTCTCGATCAAGGGCGGGAGGGGTGAATGTTGGCCTGCTCGCCTAGCCAGCGGGGCGGCGTCATTTGAAGGCGAAAACAATGCAAAATACATGGTGACCAGCGATGTGCAACAGCATCTGATAGTCTGGTCTGTCACATGATCCTGTGGTCACGTGAAATGAAATACAAGCAGCTGCACATTAGTGCGGACTATAAGAGGGTCTGGACCATTAGATTTCCGAAAGTCAATTCTGCACCAGGATTTATTTAAAGGACGAGTGATTAGGACACTGTGATGTTAATGCGTTTAGTAAACTGATAGTAACCTGATCGACCGTTTAGAACACTTCGTTGTCAACCTGATTAGAGTACTTATTGAAATATCAATGTATTTAGAATAGTTACTAACTCGTTATTTTAGTGCCCTGAATACATTGACAACATTTTTAGAATATTCACTTAACAAGGTGTTTAAAAACACAAAACATGTCAAGGTGTTTAAAATAGCAATGTGTTACGATCAATTATCAAAATGCCAACACGTTTACAAGCTGTTTCTAGCAGTCATTAGATGATAACTTGTTTCGAATAATCAAATTAATAGCAAATTAGCAATCCATACAATTTATAAATACTTAAACGTTTTGCTATTTATTTATTATCCGGAATTTAATTTCTTATTAGATGCTCGTGATGCTGGAAATGATAACCTGTTGACATCAGTTTAGTAAGCTGTTTAAAGCAGTTTGACAAGATAAGGTTATTAAGAATCGTTAACAGTGTCGGAAGGCAAATAGCTGGAACAAATACACCTCACTGGCCCCTCTAACAGTTCCATAAATTCAGCAGGGTAAACTATTAGCCTACTTCCATCAAAATTACTGGCCATGTGTAGTAGTAGTAGTAATAATAATAATAATAATAATAATAATAATAATAATAATAATAATATATATATATATTTCTTTATTGCCCACAAGGGGCTAAACACAGAGGGGACAAACAAGGACAGACAAATGGATTAAGCCGATTGCATCGACCCCAGTGCGTAGGCGAGCTGGCAGAAACGTTAGCACGCCGGGCGAAATGCGTAGCCGTATTTCGTCTGCCGCTACGTTCTGAGTTCAAATTCCGCCGAGGTCGACTTTGCCTTTCATCCTTTCGGGGCCGATTAAATAAGTACCAGTTACCCACTGGGGTCGATCTAATCGACTTAATCCGTTTGTCTGTCCTTGTTTGTCCCCTGTGTTTAGCCCCTTGTGGGTAGTAAAGAAATAGGTATTTCGTCCTCCGTTACATTCTGAGTTCAAATTTCGCCGAGGTCGACTTTGCCTATCAGCCTTTCGGGGTCTATAAATTAAGTGTCAGTGAAACACTTGGAGACGATGCAATCGAGTAGTCCCTCCCCACACAATTTCAGGCTTTGTGTCCATAGTAGAAAGGATTATTATTATTATTATCATTATTATTATTATTATTATTATTATTATTTACAATATTTCACGCATGAAACGTTTCACATTTTTAATGTAAATTCACAAAATATTCAAACAACTGAAATGCTGTGAAGGCCAAACAGATTGTGATTGAGGCATCAGATTTTATCTGAGTCAGAGAGAAGGAATTCTACATCAGATCATCATTTCCAGCCGGTGATTGCAAGGAGGCTGAATCCATAAACAAACACATTTCTGAAATTATGAGCTCTTTGACAAAATTTCTACTAGTTCCAAGTTCATGTCTAACGGTAGTGGAATATTTACCATTCTCTCCTTTCACAATTATGGAAGAACACCATTATATCAAACCAATGAGTAAAGAGTTAGTTTACTTACTCAAATGATAAACTGTTTAGATCGGGATGTTTATGGTACTGCGCCAAAGTCTTATTACTGCCAACCGGAACAACTATTTTATCGATCACGTGTAAAACTCCATTGTCCGCTACAATATCAGTCTCCAACAGTGCAGCACCATTCATGTAGTACATCTGTAGAAGAAAAACAAAAAAAGACAATTTATTCACATGCCGAGAATTGTGAAAAGCGCTTACAAAAAAATTTCCTTCCATCAGGTTTGTGTTCAACAGCTTTTCTTTCAAGTTTTTCAAGATTTTTGAAATAATTAAAAAAAGATTTAATTTAAGGAAATCTTTTTTGCCATATCGACAATATGTGAAGAAATGTTTCTCATATTTAAGTCATTTACAGACTCGTGCGGGTACACAGCGACTACTGGATCATATTTGACATGGAAAACTCAGTAACTCACAGCTGTTACCAATGCAAAGAAAATATCTGTTGTGACTTGTATTTAAAGCCCGTTCATTCCGTCTTTTGGTCTTATAAATTTTAGATATCTATTTAAAATCATCCTTTCACACCGATAAGATACAGTAACAGTGAAGAACAGGGGAAGATAATATCGATTTTACCCTTCCTTCAAAATAAACACCCTTTGGCCTAAACTGGCAATTATATCCGTCTTCTTTTCGTTTTTTCTGCCACCCACTCGCTTCTACGCAAAACCAGTTTCTCTCTGTCAAAATCTACTGTCCTATTCAGTCCGCCCTTTGGTAGGTTTTACTCTGCTTAATAAGCACCAGCGCAGACAACAACCTTTCTAAAAAAAAGAACCTGCCAATATGTGCTTTGCAGATGAATGCGACCGCATGAATATTGCCTGGAACATGCATGAATGCAAATATATTCACAGTCCAGTGTACATATGTGCACCAAAATCGTGCTGATGTAGTGTTTTTTTCTTTAAATACATAACTGTTAGAAAAAGTTAAGTAGATGCAACAGTAACTGCATAGCGTATGGATGAGCATCTCCATATATGAGGGTATACGTTTGCGCGCGCGTGTATATTACATGTGTGTATGAATATATGTATACATAATTACAAACGTTTATATTCATGTGTTTATATATATATATATATATATATATATATATATATATATTATATATATATATATATATATATATATATGTATACATACATATCTTTACACATACATACACTTACACGTTTTTGTGTGTGTGTATATATACAACGTTATGTATATACATATGTATATGTTATATATCAAAGGAACAACCTGCTCGTGAAACTAACCGGCAAGTGGCTGAGTACTCCACAGACACACATATTCTTAACATAATTTTTCAGGGAGATTCACCATGACACAAGTACAAAACCTTTTTGCCAGATGAATGGACTGGAGCAACGTGAATTAAAGTAACTTTGCTCAAGAACATTGCGCCACAGGGAATTGAACTCGCGAGCTTTGGCTAGTGAGCCTAATACGCTAACCACTAATCTACGGACCTTCACTTTATATAAATGAGCAGAAAATTCAATCGATTGAACAACGAAACTCTCATTCAACCAATAACCGTTTTGTTTATTCTGTTATCAGTGAATCCATCGATTCTAGATTTCATTACATGTATTTCCAAAAAACGCTGTCTCGCAGGTTCACCCAGGGATTTGCGTTAAGGGCATGCATATCTGCGGGGTATTCAGCCACGTGCACGTTAACTTAACAAACATGGAGGGGAACGACCAAAGGATACCCACTGTGGGAACGTAGGTGGTCTTCGTCCTCGGCATAAATGTCCACATATTGTCAATATACTATGTGATTAAGTAATTGAGCAAATAGAAATATTTCGATAGATCCATTCCCTTATCTGGAAACAGGTGTCACGGAGTGCTTATTAAAAGTTCACCATTGTAATATGAATGGGATTTAAAAATAGTTGAGAGTGTTCATTATATATATGGAGATTGATTTCGTTGTATTCCCGACTTGGTTTTATGTTTTCCCATTTTCATAGCGCTTAGAGGAGAAGAGAAAAAAAGAGAGCGGATGGAAGAGAGAGAAAGGGAGAGTAAGAGGGATAGAAAGTGTGTGTGAGAGAGAGAGAGGGGGCGAGCGATAACAGAAACGGTCTCACGGATCATTAAGAGAGAGATAGAAAAAGAAGTGGGATGATAACAAAGATGATCTCACGGACCGTTCTCGTGTTATTGACCGCTTGATATACATAGAACTATATTCATGATGTTCACTGCTTCCCCGCTACTCAGCTCGTCCACTTCGACTAACACCGCCAACACTGCCACCGCCACCATTTCCGAAATCCCAACGGCATTATAGAACTTATTCATCATGACAACTAGGGACGACACGATATCAACATGATATAATAAACCGATATCGTCTTCACGTGATAATCATATAACATTTATTACTGAAACGTACGTGGTTATTACCAATGATGGCGTGACTAAGAAACAGACAACTCACCATCCAGCCCCCAAGGATACCCTCCCCTTCCAATTGATTTCCATTATGAACGTTAAATATCACTGAATATTCTGCTATAAAAGTAAGAGATCGTAATATTATTATTATTATTAGTAGTATTAGTAGTATTAGTATTATTACGGCGTTAGCACGCCTGGCCAAATGCTTAGCGGCATTTCATTCATCTTTACGTTCTGAGTTCAAATCCCGTCGAGGTCAACTTTGCCTTTCATTAAGTACGCAACTGGTACTCAATTTATGGACCCTGAAAGGATGAAAGGCTAAGTCGACCTCGGCGGAATTTGAACTCAGAATGTAAAGACGGACAAAATGCCGCTAAGCACTTTGCCCGACGTGCAATAATAATGACAACGAGGAGCAGTATGAGTGTGTATAAGAGAGAGAGAGAGAGGGGGGAGGTGGGCACTGTAGAGTAAAGGTTTGTAGAAAGGATAGGGATGTATTGCAGTAGTACAAGGCAATGATGTGAAGAATGCAATATGGCTGACTTAAAGTTAAAATGGATGAGTATATCTACAGGGCAACACCACCAATATGGAAACAAAAGGATGATAATAATAATAATAATAATAATAATAATAATAATAATAATAATAATAGGTGACACAGAAAGCCTTCACAGCTAGATGCAGTGAAAAGCAGGGAAGCAACAACAACAACAGCAAAAAGAAGCGCGAAAGAAATTACTAAGAAGAATGATGGACCAAATCTTAGAGTGTCTCTAATCTAATCTAATCTAGTTAGTGATAATCAGGCCGACAGGATGTGAGTGCGTGTGTGTGAGTGTGTGTGTGTGTAAACGTACATACACACGTCCATATGTGTGTGTGCGTATATAGATAAATGTATGTTTCTACATATATATATATGAGTGTGTGTGTAGTATATGTATATTCGTGCATATATGCGTGTGCGTGTGTGTATATATATATATATACATATACACACACACACATATATATACACACACACACATATATATATATGGGTGTGTGCATGTGATTTGCATGCACATACATTTATGAATATACGTATGTATATATTTACATTGCATCATATATGCAAATATATATGCGAAAATAGACAACTACGTACGCACACTCACACACACACACATACATACATACACGCCTATGTATGTAATAGGTATGTATGTACACAGGCACTCACAGACAGATTGTGTGTGTGTGTGTGTAAAGAACGCCCCCACCCCACCACCACCGAGTGTATATAACCAGCCTGAGTTTATAACAATGCAATGTGACAGCTAAAGACATTAGATTTCGTATTTTCGTTCACTGACTCTTTTACTAAGTACTCACCATTTCCAAAGACACGATTATGGTCCATTTACCGCTTAATTCACTCCAACAAGCAACGCAAAAAAACAAAAACAAAACTCCATTCTATTCTCCAAATTCTTTCTCTTATCTACGTATGCATGTGCGCATACGTATATATATATATGTGTGTGTGTATTTTGAGTGAGGCGTTGTTGTTATTGATGTTGTTGTTGCTGTTCCTGTGGTCGTTATTGCTGTTGTAGAATGTTATTTTCATCATTATACACTAGCCTTATATATATTATGTTCGTTCTCATAATCACTTTTTCTTGTCAATCTGTCATTCAGTACACTTAGGAACGCCCGCTCACACACAACACTTACACATAGATACATAGAGAGAGATACACACACAAACACACATCAACGTATATATCTATATACATACACAGACATGCGTGCACATATGTACACATGAACAGACAGGCATGTACACTCACGTATACATCTATGCATATATACAACGGCATACGTATACACACACACACACAAATACTTATATAAAACCGTTTCGAGCAGAATGCTCATTACCAAGGAGTGAACAATAACCATCGTTGGTGCTAACGATCTTCGTGCAACGTTTAAAATAATAATAATAATAATAATAATAATAATAATAATAATAATAATAATAATAATAATCTTTACTATAGGCACAAAGCCCGAATTTTTGTGAGGTAGGGAGGGGCCAGTCGATTAGATCGGCCCCGGTACTAAATTCCGGAATTGGTACTAAATTAATCGACCCCGAAAGTATGAAAGCAAAGACGACCTCGGTGGAATTTGAACTCAGAGCGTAAAGACGGAAGAAATGCTGCTAGGCATTTTGCACGGCGTGCTAACGGTTCTGCCAGTTCCCTGCCATAAATAATCATAAATAATTCCACCTCGGTGGAAGTTGAACTCAGAACGTAAAGACACACGAAATACCACTAAGCATTTCGTCCGGTGTACTAACGATTCTGCCAGCTCACCGCCTTTTGGCACAAGGCCAGCAATTTGTGTGAAAGGTGTAGTCAATTACAGTGACCCCAGTACAAAACTAGGTCTTTTATTATTGACCCTGAAGGGATGAAAGGCGAAATCGGCAACCGCCGACATTTGAACTCAAAACATTGTGTCGGAATAAATGTCGCCGATCATCTTGTCCTGCACGGTTAACACTTATGACACTTAGCTAGCGTACTCTGTATCGAGTATTGAGTGCTAAGCATGAACGTAGAGCACATCGATTGAACAAATATCAGCGAAGATATTACGATCTTCATTGCACATCATGGATAAATGAAAGGGGTTTTCATTGGGACATCTGGAGTCGTTGAGAAATTAGCCCAGAATATGGTCTGAAGAAAACAAATTTTCTCTTCTGTATATCATGATATGGCTATACGTAGGAACTGTGTGTGTGTGTGTGTGTGTGTGTGTGATGTTAGATAACTATATTAATTTTAATTCTCATATTTCTGGTTGATACCATGTAATGCACACACACATACGCGCGCGTGTCAATATATATGCATAGATTAAACAAAACTAAGCTAAGAGAATTATCTTAAGGGGAAGGGGGTACTGGCACATATTTGAATAACAAAAACATGTCAAATATTCAACAGGAACTTTACGTTGCATCGTATTTGACATAGCTGTATTTGTCTGCATAAATAACTCAATACATATTCTAGAGTACATCACAGTACCAGAGTCTTGACCAGACTATCAGATGCTGTAATATACCGTTGGTCACAATGCGCTTTCAATACTGTCTTGATTGCGCCATTTTTTCCATCATGACCCAAACCGCTTAACCAAATAGTATTCCTATCCTCCGAAGAGACCTTCCAATTGGCCTTTTCCGATCTCTTGGACACCACTCGGAAACTGCGCGGGTCCACCTATTAGGGTTTTGTGTCTCGAGAAATTATGTACTATTATCATTTTAATCGTTGTATTATTTCTTTCAGACTGTCTGTCAGTGGTTCTCGACCAGGGTCCATATGACAGTTGAGGGCCCTTATGAACCTGGGGTTTCCAATAAAATTCTGCTGTAAAACCTTATTTCCAATAAATTGCCTCTATTTCCACAATACATAAAATATTAAAATTTTCTTTTTATATATAATTTCTAATGATATTTTATTCTTTTACTTGTTTCAGTCATTTGACAACGGCCATGCTGGAGCATCGCCTTTAGTCGAACTAATCGGCCCCAGTACTTGTTCTATCGGTCTCTTTTACCAAACCGCTAGATTATAGGAACATAAACACACCAACATCGGTAGAGTAAAATTGGAATCAAAGGGATCCATAGGTAAAACTGGTTGCGAAGCACTGCTTTAGTGTATGGAATGATTGGAGCTTAACTGTTGTTTCTCGTTGCTTGTGCGACCGTGTAGAAGCTTCCTTGGTGACTCACAACGGAAGAAATCGATATTGTTGTTTTTTTAGCCCTAGATTAATCCAGTTCTATCACATGATCAAAGGCACTCCAGCCGTGACCATCTTGTTTTTATGTATCGTGGACGACCCTTAGTTCTTATTTTTTACGCGCTATGGTGTGAATTGAGAGCAGGTCGAACGTCAGTGGCTGGAAACAAGAAGAAGCGGGAGGAGAAGGATGGAGAAAAAGAAGAAGAAAAGTTAGAGGAGATGATGATGACGATGATGCTGATGATGGTTATGATGATGATGATGATGATGATGAGGAGGAGGAGGAGGAGGAGGAGGAGGCGGAGGGGGAGGAGGAGGAAATATCTTGATAAAACTGAACAGAAACAATTTACGAAACCGAAAACGCCATTAAGAACAACAACGATGACGACGATAACACATCGATGGACGTCACAGGGACAATCATAGAACGGAGAAGATGCAGCATCCCCTACACCGCCACCACCACCATTACCAACGCTAATATCATCATCATCAACAACAACAACAACAACACGAAAACAATGAATGCTTCTCAGTTTATCAGATCTGACACAGAAAAAGGAAGAGAAACACCAAAAATAACAATAGAAATAATAATAAAAATAATAATAATAATAATAATAATAATAATAATAATAATAATAATAATAATAATAATAATAAAAGCCCAAAAGCAGAAAAAGGGAGAAAAGAGCCCTAAAAGCTTATCTTATTTTGATCCTGGATATTATAGCTTTAAACATAATGTAGGGACTCGGTTTGGTCACTAACAGAATTATGAGGTTCTTCTTGTCTCTCGGTCGCCACCATGTAACTAGAGGTGGTGGTGGTGGTGGTAGAGGAAAATGAGGAGCAGAGAGAGAGGTAGTAATGGTATTAGTGGTGGTGGTGTTGATGAAAATGAGTTGTTGGCAGATCACTGATGGTTGTGATGGTGGTGCTGGGGTAGGCGATGGTATTAGAGGTGGCGATGGTGGTGGTGGTGTGGCGGCGGTAGTTGTGGTGTGAAGATGGTGGTGGTGGTGGCGGCGGCGGCGGCGGTGGTGGTGGTGAAAATGAGACGGCGGTGTGGGAATGGTGGTAATGAGCGAGGTGAAGAGAAGGGTGTAATGGCGAAAATGTGAGAGAGAGAGAGAGAAAGAAAGAGAGACAGTGTGCAGGTTGTAGTAGCGAGTGGCGATCATAAGAGATACATTGGTGGAGTGGGGAAAATGAGGGGCAGTGGGAGGTTGTAGTGGCAAAAATGAGAAATAAGAGGAAAGGGTCATGGGAAAATAATAGGGGATGGGCGTAAATGAAATGAGACGGAGGGACTGTGCGGCGGCGGCAGTGGTGTTGGTGGTGGTAGGGGTAAAGAGATGAGGTTTAGAGGTGGGTGAAAACGAATGAGGAGGTAAGGGTTAAAAGAGAGGTAGAGGGAATAGATAATGAGAACCTGAAATTGAGATAAGGGTGTCCATTGGGGTGGTGAAAATACGACAGAGGTAATTGAGGGGTAGAGAATATTTGAGATAGGTGGGGTGCCAACTCTAGATCCTCTTACAGAAATAGATGAGCAAGAAAGAGAAATACAAAGAAGGGAGAGCAAGAGAAATAAAGATGAGAGAGAGGGGGGAAGCGAAAGAGAGAGTTAAAGAGATGGTAATAGATATATAAGCAGATAGATAGAGAGCGAGCAAGGTAGGTAGGTAAGAACTATCACCACCAAATGGATGGAGAAAGTGAGAGGTGACAGTGACATGAAGAGGGGAGAGGAGACAAAAGAAAAGAGAGAAAAGTGAGATAGAAAGATAGAAAGAAAGAGAAAGAAAGAAAGCAAGAGAAACAGTGAGAGAGAGAGTGGTGATAGTTATAGATAGGGGTGGAGAGATAAAGAGAGGTAGGCAGAGAAGGGGACACTGAGGGAGAGGGAAGGGATATAGATGAAGATATGATAGAGGGAGGATGGTTAGAGGAGGAGGATGGGAAAAGGAAGGAAAAAATGGAGTTATATATAGAGAGAGATAGGGACAAGAAACATAGCAAGAGAAAGAGAGAGGGTGTGAGGAAAGAGAAAGAGAGAGAGAGAGAGGGAGAGGATGTGATGAAAGAGAGAGAGAGAGGATGTGATGAAAGAAAGGGAGAGGATGTGAGGAAAGAAAGAGAAACAATGAAAGAGGAATAGAGGGGAGCAAAAAGGAAAGGGGGAGGGGGAGAGCAGGAACGAAATATAAAAGGATATTGTGATAAAGGATATCTGAGATAACGATAACTGGATAGATGGGGAGGGAGGTGACTGGTGGCGATGGGGAACGTTTGAGTGGTGGTGGTGGTGGTGGTAGGCGGGTATTGTATTGGTGTGAATTGTGATGGTGGTTGCAGTGGTGGTAGTGGCCCTTTTAGGAGCATCAAATGGTGACGGTTTTAGTTGTGTTGACATTAGTTGCTATTGTTGGTGTTGTTGTAGTGGTCTCAGTGTTGGTGGAGGCTGTGGTGACAGTGGTAGTGGGTGTTGTATTAGTGGGAAGGGTGATGAATGGCTGCGTTGGTGGTGGCTCTTACGACAGTGAAATGGTGACGGCAGCAGTGGTAGTTGCAGTGATAGTTGTTGGTACGGTGGTGGTGGTGGTGGTGGTGGTGGTGGTAGTGGTGGTTGTCTACGTGGTGTTGCTGACGGCGATGATGCTAGTATCAGAAGATAAAAAAGCAAAGAGCGAGGGCAGCGGAGTTAGCCTTCATCGTAGAGGGTTAAATCAATGGAAAGGGAAGTGAAGGTAGATGGATGGGTAGGTAGGTAGGTAGGTAGGTAGGTATGAAGGTAGATAACTAGGTAGGTGGTGGGTAGGTAAGGTGAGGTGCTTCCAAGGCTCTACAAGCCAGAGGTGCCATTTACGAAGCTGAAACGATGTTCCGCTCCTTCATTTGATTGTGAAATATTGTCGGACAAAGTGGAACATTCTTTGTGCTTCATGTATTTATTTATTTATTGAGTGAAGGTGTGAGGGAGTGAAATAGAAGAGAGAGAGAGAGAGGGGGGAGTAGAAAGGACAGAGGAACTGAATGAAATCCGAAGAGAAAAAAAACTAGGGGTGAGAAGAGATAAAGGGCAGGAGAAAGACGGGGTGTTGTAAACGGGGAGAAAAATACATTATCTCATCAGAATTCCGAGCTATAGCCCATATTATCACGATCGATTACATATCGATGTCAAAATCACCATAATTCTCATCATTAACAACATTGCCACTTACAGATCCATCGTCGTCGTCATAGCCGTCGCCGATATCGCCATCGACGTCGCCATCATCGTGACCAACATCATCGCTGACATCATGCTCACGGCGATCGCCACAATTTGTTATTATTAAATTCTGGCAGAATCGTTACCACACGCCGGGCGAAATGCTTAGCGGTATTTTGTCTGCCGCTACGTTCTGAGTTCAAATTCTGCCGAGGTTGACTTTCCTTTTCATCCTTTCGGGGTCGATTAAATAAGTACCAGCTACGCACTGGGGTCGATATAATCGACTTAATCCGTTTGTCTGTCCTTGTTTGTCCCCTCTTTATTTAGCCCCTTGTAGGGAGTAAAGAAATAGGTATTTCGTCTGCCGCTACGTTCTGAGTTCAAATTCCGCCTAGGTCGACTTTACCTTTCATACTTTAGGGGTCGATAAATTAAGTACCAGTTACGCACTGGGGTCGATGTAATCGACTTAATCCGTTTGTCTGTCCTTGTTTGTCCCCTCTATGTTTAGCCACTTGCGGGCAATAAAGAGATAAGTATCGTTATCACGCCGGCCAAAATGTATTCTGAGCTCCAATTCCTACGAGGCTTTTCATCCTTTCGGGATCGGTAAATTAAGTACGATTTGAGAACTGGGGTCGATGTAATCGATTATCCCCCAACCATCGAAACCAAATGGCTATGTGCCAAAATTTGAAATCCTTCTCATTTTCTGGCCAAATCGTTAGAGTCGGACAAAACGGTTAGTGAGATGTACGTAAGTAAGAAACTTTACATCCTTGAGTTCAAATCTTGCTGAGGTCAACTTAGCATTCATCCGACATGGGTCGTTAAAATACATCAAGTGTGTGTGTGTGTGTGTGTGTGGGTGTGGGTGTGTGTGTGTGGGTGTGGGTGTGTGTGTGTGTCTACACTGCAAGTTCCCAGTCAACTTGGTCTTCATAATAAATTTAACTTTATTCTTAGCATCAAGACTCATATGATGGTTCTGGTGTTATTCTTAGACTTGCTTTAACAAAATGACTTTAATTATACCTGTGTGTATGTGTGTGTATGCCCGCGCACACACACGTATATACATATGAATATATGAAGGCGCTTTGAATCTCTCTCTCAGGGCTTCAAGTTGACTTCAGAAAATAACTGATAGGTTATTGATGTTGGTGAACCTTTAGTTGGATTTCAACATAGAACAGAGAAATTTCGGTGTGGTAAAGCAAATTTTCCTGAACCCTAATTATAATTATGCTCATACTTTTAAAATTTATATATATATATATTTCGATGGGTGAATGAATTATCCTATGTTTACCGTTAACATGGAAAATTCAATGAACCGTTACCAGGGTAGCAAATCCACGTCAGAAACTCGGTTGAAGCGACCTATCCAAAGGTAGAAACTCCGGGTTAATGTGCAGTAATTTATGTGTTACAGATAAATAAATAAGTAAATAGAGTTGAACGAAGATGTTAATAAAATCCCTTTACTTTCGACATATGTTTCGAAGACAGCATGGTTTTATTCCAAAGGAATAAACGGTGTAAGATGCAATCTTCTCATCAGGAAAGAAAGAGAGCCTCCCTCAACAAGACATTATAACATTTATGATGGCTGCCTACATGATAAACAGAACGATATTAAGTATTTTAAAAAACCGTTAGTAGATTTGACGTCAAAGGCAGATAGAAGGAGGAGAAGGGTTAAAGGGGTAGTAATTAGGGAAAAAATGGAGAGGGAGGGATACGTTGATTAAAAGAATGTTCAAAGGCTTAGAAATAGATTTCTCTATTGAAGTAAAGTGCAAGTTAAACAAATATTTCAAATTATAATGACTGGCGAAATCACTTATATGAGTAAAATCAATGTTTCTGCCAGTATTTACATTTGTACGATCGCTCTATAAGTGTGTTTACAAGGTGATTCTTCGAGAAGAGAATATGGAAGAGTTCAGAGTTGCAAATGTTACAAAATATCTTGCTCTTATCGAAAGGAAAGGACACGGAAAGTATGAACCAATCTAACTTAAAATCTTTATTGTTGTCTTTAAGATGCCAAACCAATTTACTTAGCCCTGTACTATGGCGTTTTTTGCTATCCCTAAATGATGAATAATGATTTGAAATTCTCTTGGATAACTGGGAAGTGGATGCACCTATATAGAAGAAGACTTCGGTACCGGAAGAAACTTTACAGTGGTATATATAATACTTGATCTTAGAGTTATTAGACAAAAATTTAATTCTGTTGGGGTTGTCCGTCCTCAGAAATCGAAACCAAGTTTTTATTGCTACGATTATTATTATTATTATTATTATTATTATTATTATTAATAATAATAATAATAATAATGATACTATTACTATTATTATAATAATTATTATGATTATTATTATTACTATTATTGTTAATACAATTAATATTATAATCAACAATAATACGTTATTATAATTATTATTATTATTATTAATACTGTTATTATTATTATTATTAATACTGTTATTATTATTATTATTATTAATACTGTTATTATTATTATTATTATTATTACTGTTATTATTATTATTATTATTATTATTACTGTTATTATTATTATTATTATTATTATTATTATTATTCGTATTATTATAAATATTAAATTTCATCGATCACCCCTCAGGAATAAGCACCTCAGATATCTTAATAACGTCTCTAGAGAAATCAATAACTTAGATTACATCCTAGTTCAATCGGATAAAACCGGTAACATCTATAAGCTTACCAAAAGCCACTATTTGGAACTGCTCAAAATAAAGATCCATAAAAATTACAAGACCACCAGTAGGAATACACTCAGGCAGGCCAACCTAGAAACTAAACGGATTATGGAAACTTAGGGATTACAGATGAAGACAGAACCATTGAACCCTGGCAACCCCGGTTTATTTTAAAAGACCACAAGCAGAACTTTTATACTAACCCAGCATTGCGGCTTATATGCCCTTCCAGCTCAGACATCGGTACTCTTAGTAAATACATATTAGATAAGTATATCCCTTCATTAATTAATAAATAAAACTTAGCTTATGGTCGAATTCTGTTCAAGTCGTAGATTGGTTTACTTCCATTACTGATAAGGCCAACACTAAATTTATTCAATTTGATATATCTAGTTTCTATTCTTCAATCAACCCTATTAAACTCAATGAGACCCTATGGCACGCACACAATAAAGCAGGTCTCTCTAGGGAAGAAATTAATGTGATCCTGACTGTTAGGAAATCTTTCATCAAGTTCGATAACAAGTTGTGGGACCGGAGTGATACTCCTAATGCGTTTGATGTACTAATGGGAAGTTCAGACAGCGCCCAGATAGCCGATTTGGTCGGAATATATATTCTTTATGAAATGGCTGACCAGTTCCCGGATATCTGCGGAGGTCTTTATCGCGACGATTGTCTGCTTTACCTCTAAAACATTTCAAATCAAAAAATACAGATGGTTAAGAATAGATTAATTAGGTTCTTTAGAAGAATGGGCTTGCACAGCGTTTTTGACGATGAGTTAACTAAAGCCACCTTCTTAGATATTACTCTCAATTTACAAAATAACTCGTACTTCCCATACCATAAACCTTCCACAAATCTTAAATATATTAGTCTTTACAGTAATCACGCTAGGGCAATTACCAATAATTTAGTTAAAAACATCTCACTTAGATTGTCTGAATTATCTGCCAATGTTGACATTTTTAACGTCAAATGTAGTGGCAGAAACACACATTTTACTCGTATAAGTGATTTCGCCAGTCATTATAGTTTGAACAATTAGTTTAACTTGCACTTCAGTTCAATAGAGGAATTTTTTCCTAAGCCTTTGAACATTCTTTTAATCAACGTATCCCTCCCTCTCTATTTGTTCCCTAATTACTTTCCCTATCGATTACACTGCGAGGGATTTGGGGCAAATGTCATTTTCTACATCGTCGATACCGACCATTAGTAGAGGGGAAACGTTATAGAATCCCATCCGTTGGAATGCAGCTCTGCTTGAAAAAGTAAAGAATTCTCATATAATGCGTGACGGTCCTCCTGTTTGAGAAGTACATGAAAAATACACATGTCTGTGGTATACTCAGCCACTTACACGGTCATTCAGTACTTCTCGTATTTCAATTTATCGAACATTTCTGAATGAGATCCATACATCAAAACGAAGCGGGATTAATAAAGGATTAGTAATCCGAACAAAATATTTAAGCTCTCTGCAGATACAAATCAACCAGGCTAACAAAGTCATGTGATTTACCTGGAATTCAATACCAATCACAAGACCTCTGTGTTTGTGTGTGTGTGTGTGTGTGTTTCCTACGATGCACATGCGTGTATGTAGAACTGAGTTTGAGTTTACCGGCGTTAAATCCGATCTTTATGTCTCTAGTGTGAATATATCTAGGTTTCCTTTGATCTAAAAATTCTTGTATCATAGCTCCTGGATTTTACACACAGATTGTGTGTGTGTGTGTGTGTGTGAGATCGAATATCGAATCCTAATCTTGAATTGATCATTTACAATTGTTCAAACGATTCATTTGTATAACTGTATGTATAGATCCCAGAGCTGTGATTTAAGGGGCTTCAGATCCAAGAAAATACAGATAATTGCGTATTGTATACACACACAAACACGGATATTACAAAGAGAGAGAGAGAGCGAGAGAGAGAGACACAGGCAGTGAGGCAGAGGGAGAAAGAGAGATAGAGAGCATAGGGATATATATATATATATATATGTATCGACACTAACATAAGGAAAAGTGCACACAATTCGCCATATTCGTATATACATACATGATATACACACATATTTATACATACGTATGCACAGATACAGGGATATACATTAAAAAATCTCGCTAGATCGAAGTGTGGTAAATATCACATATCCCTACTTCACAACAAGAACAGCAACAACAACAACGAGAACAAGAACAACACATTAGATTAAAAGTAAATATTTACATAGACACCCGAATCTAATTTCCCGCTTATAATTGATTTTGGGCGGAAGAAATGTATGGGACACGGATTGGAATGCAAGCCCGTTATAATGGAGGCAACCACTAGATATCGCCTAAGGGGACTTATTGTAAGTGTGTGTGTGTGTGTGTGCGCGTGTGTATATATGTGTGTATATATGTATGTATATATTTTTATAAATACATAATCATATATACTAACATATATTATACCTACACAAAACTATAGATACATTTACATATAAATACACATATATAATTATATACATACAAAAAACATACATGCATATATGCATAAATATGCATACATATACAGACATACACACACATATATATATACCTAGATATTGATATACACACATATACAAGTATATATATATATATAATCACAGACCTTCACGCATACACACACACACACACACATGTATCTATGAAATTCCCAGCCACCTATCATCAACTGAGCTGCAGGTAATACAGTCACTCGAACAAGCTGTACTCATGTTAAAACGACGGAGTTCCCATCTTCATCTAATATTATCCGCCTCAATCAGTTAATATTTATCACTTTTAAGATTTCTAGAGGTTTATTTAATGGTATATTTAACTGCTATTTCTGTAAGATCAGGTGATAACTAAACGCTCGATATTGCCATTGCTATTTTGCCTTCCTTTTTGTCATTGCGATTGACGATGTTCTTAGTGTTTCAGCTCAACCTTGGTTGATCCCTGATGAGGGAGACCTGTGATCGAAGCAAAATCATCAGTTACTTTTCCGTATTTTTAAACGTATCGAAGCTTATATTCTCTAATACTTGAATCACTTCCAATGCGTTGCTGTTGCTATAACTTACACGCCATGCTACAACATACAAGTTCCCATATCGTACCATCATTATGTTCATTATTATTATTATTATTATTATTATTATTATTATTATTATCATTATTATTATTGTCAGTTTTATCGATTATTTCATTGCTAAGGTCTTCTTATTGCTAAAGCGCTTGTCATACTTATATTTGTGTTGTTTTCTAGTTGTTCCCTTTCTTTATTATTATTATTGTTATTTTTTTGCCTTAATATCGACGTCGTCAAGACTGACATTATTATTGTTGTTATTGACGTTCCTGTTGCTGCTGTAGTCTCTATTATTGTTGTTGCTGTTGATGATGATGATGATGATGATGATGATGTTGATGATCTTTTTATTTTCCTCT
>NC_043020.1:24473148-24476516 GCF_006345805.1 Octopus sinensis
AGATATGTCATAACTGTAATTTCGTTAAAATGTTAGCTATACATTAGGAAATAGAAATAAGAACTTTGAACGTTGTAAGAGAAAGTATGAATTACACAATTATTATTATGTATTGGTGTGTGTGTGTGTTGTGTGTGTGTGTGTGTGTGTGTGTGTGCATTTGTGTATATATGTATCTGTAATTGACGCGTGTGTGATTGTTTTGTGTTTGTACGAAAGAAAAGGAAAGGAAAGTAGCATTAAAAAAATGAATGAAAAAGAAAGAAGAGTTGAAATAAGTTTGGAGAAGAAAAACACAAAGCAGGAAAGACAAAAATGTAAAGAAATAAAATAGATTGAAAAAAAACCCCAATAAAAGCAGCAAAAGCAAAGAAGAAAACGGAAGATTAAAAAGGATGAATATTGAAATGGAGAATGGAGTTAAAAGCAGGAAACAGTAATATGAAATGTATGTGTATTTACGCAACTTAATGTATATACCCGCGCACCACAGCTTATGCACGCATATATATATATATATATATATATATATATAATATATATATATATATTACGTGTGTGTGTGTGTGTGCGTGTTTATAGCACATACATACAATTATTTATCAGCCTGAAATATACAGGCTGATATTATCATATATATATATATATATATATATATATATATATATCATGTGGAGAGAGAGAGAGAGAGAGAGAGAGAGAGAGAGAGAGAGAGAGAGAGAGGGACAGGCAGAGATACAAAGATGGATAAGTAATAGTTCAGCCGAGAGCAGCGTGTAAAATAAATAGCTAAATAGACAGACAGAGAGCTACATAGATAAACAGACACAGACAGGTAGATAGATAGATAGATAGATAGATAGATAGATAGATAATAGATAGATAGATAGATAGATAGATAGATAGATAGATAGAATATACAAAATAAAAGATATAACTGAAACAAGCTACTAAAACAGATAAAAGACAAAATGCAATTCTAAATTGCTAAGATTAGAATATCAGCCTTTCAAATAATAATAATAATAATAATAATAATAATAATAATAATAATAATAATAGGAGTCGGGAAGACACTCGGCAAGAAATAGAAGCAAATTTGAAAGAAGAAAAAAAAAGAAATAATAATAATAATAATAACAATAATAATAATAATAAATTCCTTACTAAGGAAATGGGTTTTCCGTTGAATAATGTCTTCACTCTAGGTTACCTATGCATAAATTACTAAGCTCACACAATATTTAAATATTTGTTTTAGGGAACGCTGGCATTCATTTTGCTTTTTTTTTTAGTTTGGTTTACAATCAATCGTAATCATTCCGATATCATTGATCAGTCAATGGTGACTGGTGACTGATGGCTTGTCTCTTTTATTTATATTTATATATATATTATTCCTATTCTATTTTAAGTGTATTATACTTACTTTTTGTAAGGCTTCAGCACGAAAGGGATACGTTTAAAATTATTTTCCACCTTTAGACGTACGTCTAGAATGAAACGTGTGTATATAAATATATATATGTGTGTGTGTGAGGGGGGTTTCTGTGTATGAGCGAACACAATATAGCTACCCATACATAACCACACACACAATATATATATATATATATATATATATATATATATATATATATATATATTATATATATATATATATATGCGGAGTGTGTGTGTGAAAGTGAAAGATATTATATAGTGAAATAATTGCGTATGTTCGTGGTTGTGCGTGTATATATATATGTAGGTAGAAAAGTAAAGAAAAAGACGGATATATATATATACATACATACATACATACACACAAATAGGTATGCATATGCACATATACACACACATGCATGCGTCTATGCGCATTTGTATGTTGGTGTACATGTAGATAGGTAACAGCATTTTAGTGTAGATAAAAATAGAAATCGGGTATAGAAAATAATTCGATCTGGATGCAATGACTCAGAAACGAAACATGCCCGGAATTATAGGTTTGGGGCTTTTAAATGCATCTTGTTATACCTCATATTGATTTCAGTAATAACATATGTGTGTGTATATATATATGTAGATATATATGTATGTATATATATGTATGCGTATGTGTACATGAATACACACGCATATGCGTGTATGTATGCAATCTTGTGTGCTGTTTATGCCTTTGTGCATCTGCTTTGAATGTGGTTGTCTTTAACCTCTGTATTCATTACTAGCAGCTGTTTGTAAAACTAAATTATGTGTGTATGCTTGTGTGTGTGTGTGTGTGTGTGTGTATGTATTTCCATATGTTCATTTGTGCATGTATTTGTGTAAATGTCTACACACATAAATCTAAGTATAAATACATACACAGACACACATAATCGTTTGGAAAATGAAAATTCATGAATCACAACCCTGAATGCCTTCGTACCGATCTTCGGACGATCACGAAAAATAGAACAATAATGTTTTTTATATATATTTGGTATACAAGAATATTGTTGCAATATCATAGCAAACGTTGATTGGTTGGCATGAAATAAGGGTTGTTTTTTTGTGCGTCATTAAACTATTTTTCAAGAGATGTGCAACTTTTAGCTCGTAACGAAGTAAAGACACGAATGGTTGAATTATGCAAGGCAATATGAAAGTAATCAAAAATATGTGTATATTTTTTCATGTTCTTATTTGTTTCAGTCTTTAGACTGCGGCCCGTTTGGGGCACCGCCTTGAAGAAATATAGTCGAAAGAATCGAGCCCAGGATTTTTCTCATATCTTAAAGCTGCAAATAGATGCTACGTATTAAGTATTTTGTGCCGCCCGCTGACTATTCTCTTACTTCGTCGCCAGATATTATCTCAGAGATATTGCAGAATAAGAGAGTTTTGTGATTAGGCGCAGGCGTGGTTGTGAGGTAAGAAGTTTGCTTCGCAATCACATAGTTCCGGGTTCAGACCCACTGTGTGCCACCTTGAGCAAGTGTCTTCCACTATAGCCCAAAGCCGACTACAAACTTGTGAGTGGACTTGGTCGATGGAAACTGAAAGAAGCCAGTAGTGTGTAGATATGTGTGTTTGTGTGTATGATTGCCCCATCAACACTTGACAACCAGTTTTGGTTTGTTTGTGTCTCTGTAACGTAGAAGTTCAGCTAAAGAGGGCGGTTGAAGTGCCAAAACCATAGTAAGTACAGGGGTACATTCTTTCCATAATTATTCGAAAGATGCCTCATGGACGAGTCCATATTCCATAACATATTGTTGTTCTTTGGAACTTTCCATTCTGCTGGGTTTACGAGGGAAGGCCGACCCATGCTGGGAGTTGTTTGCTTCAGGAAATATTTACGTGTCCAACCCTAAATTCCATCTCTTTGTCTCTAAATATTCTTT
>NC_043020.1:24476616-24489116 GCF_006345805.1 Octopus sinensis
TATATATATATATATATATATATATATATATAGGCAGATAGATAGATAGACAGATGAAAATAGATAGCTAGATAGATAGATAGATAGATAGATAGATAGATAGATAGATAGAGATAGATAGATAGGGCAGATAGACAGACAGACGGATAGATAGACGGACAAATAGCCGGACAAACAGACAGGCAGGCGGATAGATAGATAGATAGATAGGATAGATAGATAGATAGATAGATAGATAGATAGATAGATAGATAGATAGATAGATATTGTTGGATTGGCAGAATCGTAAAAACATTGGATGAAATGCCGGACTGTATTTCTTCCGGCTCTTAACGTTCCGAGTTCAAATCCCGCTGAGATCAACGCTGCCTTTCATCAATCCAGGGTCGATTAAACAGGGAAGCAGCCGCATGCTGATGCTGACATTGTCGACTAACACTCTTCCCTATTCAATTCATGCCTTGTAACTATGCTAAGCATTATCCATACCATATATATATATATATCTAATATATATATATATATATATATATATATATATCTATATATATATATATATAATATATATATAATATATACGCGCGCACACACACAAACAACACACACACACACACACACACATATACACACACACACAAACGCCCAAACACACACACACACACACACACACAACACACACACAAACGCACACACAAACACACTCACACACCACACACACACACACATTGCTTACAACATAAAAATTTAGAAACAACGGGTGACCTGAAATTGTTTTCCACGTTGAAACTCGAAGCAGATAAATTTATTAATAAATGGAGAGTAAATATTGGGTTAAAAAAATCTTTGAACGGATAAAAGTGGAACAAGTCTCGCGGGCAGCATTCCACTTTTACCATCCAAGAGGGATTTTTTTTCTTATTTCATCATTTACATTATTATTAATACTATTATTATTGTTATTATTATTTTCGAATTCGAATTCCTTTTTTCAAAAACGACATAATATACGCATGCACACACAAATTCTTGAATGGTTAAGGATGTGTGTTTGCGCAGTCAGGCAGATAGACAGACAGACAGACAGATTGATAGATTGATTGATTGATAGATAGATAGATACATAGATACATACATACATACATACATACATACATACATACATACATACATACATATACATACATAGGCAGGTAGATAACTTTCTTTATTAGCCACACAGTGTCAAGACAGAGGGGACAAAATACAATGAAGAGCTTTTCTTTACGAAAGAAATGGAAGAAAATAGAAAATATATTTCTGATCAAAAGGGATCGTGTGAAAAAGAAAATGATAGATAAATAAGCAGAGAGGCAGACAGACACACAGACAGATAAACAGATAAGCTGAAAGATATAAATAAGCAGACAGATAGAAAGACGGACCGACCGACCCACAGACAGTCTAGCATCATGCAAGGAAGCTATGTAGGAGAGTATGATTGTGGCTTAGAGGTGTGGACCAACAGTTCTAATCCTGGGTAGCTGCTAAAAGGGTATGAGGGTGTGGGTGGGCAGGGTGATGTCAAAAACACCTTTGTTTTTTTATTCTTGCTGTTTCTCTTTAGTCCCGGTCAGTTGTGTTGGACTGATGTATGATGACCAGAGAAGCTCTCTACTCGTGGCTCTCCAGTTTGATTTTGATTGGCTGTAGAAATAGCAATGTAATTAGCGGTGTTGACGGTGGTGAAGGTGTGGGTATATGTGTTTGTGCTTGCGTGTGATGAATATGGTGGGGGTGGGTTAAGGGTAGGGGTGGGGTGGCAATTGTGGCGAGTGTTTGAATTATGCTGGCGGTGATGGAGCTTGTGATGTTAATGTTGGTTCTTGGTTATGTGATGATGTTATTGGTCACGTGATAATTCTGTTGGTGCTGCTGATATTGGCAGAATCGTTACCTTTGCATTTGGAGCTCAAATCCCACTGGATTCAGTTTTACTTTTCATCCATTCGGGGCTCTTCAAACATGCCTCCTTTGGATCAGCGGATTTGTAGGGAGGTCGGGTAAGATGCCTTGCAATATCTTTTCTGTCTTTCTATGTTTTAACAGCAATGACTGCTGCGACACTAGTAATATGTAATAATAGCCAGAGCCTGAGGTGTTTCCCTTTCATAAATTTCTGTGGTATAGAGAGTAAAGGCAGGTGGCTTAGTGGTTACGGCATCCGGCTCACGACCGTAAGGTAATGAGTGCGATTCCCGGTGGTGAGTTGTGTCCTTGAGCAAAGTACTTTATTTCACATCGCCTCAGTCTATTCAGTCAGCAAAAATGAGTGGTACTTGTATATCAAAAGGGCCAGCCTTGTCACATTCTGTGTCACGCTGAATCCTTCTGAGAACTACATTAAGGATGCGTGTGTCTGTGGAGTGTTCAGCCACTTGCACATTAATTTCACGCGCTGGCTGCTGCGTTGATCGGATCACCCAAAACCGTCATGGTCGTAACCGACGAAGTACCAGTTATGTATGGTGTGGAAAGGAGAAAACTGGAATGTATGGCTGACTAGTTGTCTTTCTCAAAAGATTTTACCCATGCCTTCCCAACAGATGTAGAAATATTGTCAGCCTTGACCATCAGAAGCACTAGCATAGCAGGCTCAGGCCAATCCTAATCACAGACTTATGATTAAAGGCGTTTTAGCCACGACCCTCCCAACTTTTCAGAGGCATGTAAGGAAGGTGAACTTCTGTGTCGAGTACCCAGACTCGGTTTCGTTTAGTGTATAAATGGCCGAGATCACAACATACCCATTTCTCCTGCATGAGGGACCAGTCTGTTGCAGAGTTGTTACCTAGTTTACAGCCGAGTGAACTGAACTAAAGTGAAATGATGTGCTTGCCCAAGAAAACAATGCATCACCTTGTTTGCGATTCGAAACCACGATCTTGTGATCATGAGAGAAACATTCAAACCAGAAAATTATATGCTTTCACTTTTAGGAATATCTAGGACCACATTGACAATTGACCAATCCCGTAAACCCTTTCGGGCCGTTGGGGAGCTGCAGCCATGCAGCGTATCTATGGCGAATTCCGTCCCCCTCCAGGCTAAACTCATTTCTACAGCTGAGTGGACTGCAGCAACTTGAAATGAAGTGTTTGGCTCAAGAACACAACGGATAGCCAGAGTCTTACGGTCGTGATTGAAACCACAGTCTTACCGTCGTGAGTCCAATACCCTAATCACTAAGCCAAGCGCCCTCCACATTGTCCCCCGGATAAACATCGGTGACATAGAGACGAGTGAGACTTTCAATATAAGGATAACGGATAGTTTTCCTCAAAAGAAACTTAGCCAGTCCTTCACACATACATATATAAATACATAGAACGTTGGCCATCTGAGAGCTTATATATATAATATGACCAAGCAAATGGCAGACGGACACCATGCTGCCTTCTCTTTTTACGGCTGGAACTACAGTGTCCAATGTTTTCCTTCATTTTTAAAACAGTAAAATGCATTTTAAATGGTATTTGACTGTTGTTGTTAGCATTGCTCATGGATATTGCCAGCGATGACGAATACGTCGGTGTTGTGGTTCCAGGAGCGATGGGGGTTGAGGTCAAGTCGTTTTTTTTTTATGTGAGTTTAAATGTCGAACAAGGAAGGGGTAGGGTCGGTGGCGATGGAAAAAAAGGAAGAGGACGACGACGACGACAACGATGATGATGATGATGATATGATGATGATGATGATGATGCAGAGGAGGGGGACGAGGAGGAAATGACGAAGTTTACAACAGTTGGAGGAAGGGTTAGAGGATGAGAAAGCCAAGTCTCCGAAAACGATGCATGAGCTTGCAAATGGTGACAGTTGCGGAAGCGGTGTCAGGAAGGGGGGGAGTGAGCATGGGTGGGGGAAGAAAGAGAGTGGGGCTGGGGGAGTTAGACAACGGAGGAAAGGAGGGCAGGTGGGGAGAGCTGGGTTGTTCAGTTGGTTGGGCGATGGCTGATTGGTGGCGCGTCAGTTGAGGATCTGTTGGTGCTGTTGTGTCGCGCATGGCTTACAACTCTAAGGGCATTACATACATACATACATACATATATATATGTGTGTGTGTATGTGTGTGTGTGTGTGTGTGGCGAGTGTGTGCATATTTATGAGAGAATGTGTGAGTTAAGGGTGGGAGGGTTGGAGGAGGAGGAGGAACGGGCAGGATGGGAAGGTGTGAAGAGAGACGAAGCGAGAAAATCAAGCGACATTCCACACTGGATGAGTAACATTCCTTCATACAATGGGAGCTTAGAGATGAGATATTGAAGTGATGGAGTGCAGCGCTTTCATGACGTAGAGGTGCGTGTGTGTAAGTCCGTGTGTACACGTGTGTGTGTAAGTATATATGTGTGTGTGCGTGTATTTATTTGCGAATATGTATTTACATATATATCCTTACGCATATATTTAGTTATTGTATCCATGTATGTATGTTCATATGTATATATGCTCATGTATATACATATACACATGCACGATATAGTCACACACACACACACACACCACACATATATATATATATATATTATATATATATATATATATATATATATATATAATATATACATACACATACATCTATAGATATACATACAACTATACATAAATATACACATGTACGCACATACATATACACACTAACTTATAACTACACATACAAACATTGCATACATTGATACATATACGCGCATATACATACACATATAAGAACACGACATACACAGGTGCAATTACACAATTTATGCATATACGTATGTATATACCTACAGAGTGCTCGTTTATATAAGTGCACACATACGTACGTACATACATATGTAAATGTCTAATATATGCACGCATGCATATGTACACTGGCAGCGTAGAAACAATTATTTTCCTGTGTACACAAGCTTCACATGAGACGGACAGATATAAAATGATGTTGAGACGCAAAACATACACAAAAGAGGTTGAGAAGGCAAGGGAAAGAACTGCGATACGACGCTTGTGAGATCTGAGCAAATAAGAGAGAGAGAGAGAGAGGAGGGGGAGAGCGTAGACGGGGAAGGTCGTTTATTGAAATCAGGGCAAAGAGTGGAACGTGAGTTAGCTGGAAGCAATGTGGAGAAATAAGGGGGAGACGGGGAGGAGGGCAGCAGCCATTTTGCCGGTTCCGTCGTCTTCTGGTTGATTTGATCCCCTTTGCATGTCATCTGCCACCGTCCCTGGCGTCCATTTCTGCATGTCTGTCTCTCTCTCTCTCTTCTCCTCTCTGTCTGTCAGTGTGTCAGTCAGTGTGTCAGTCTGTCTGTCAATGTCTGTCAGTCTGTCTCTCTCTTCCTCTCTCTCTCTCTCTCTCTCTCTGTAGTCCTCCGTCACTCGAAGTCTTTATCATTCTCTCTTTCTTCAATACTGCACCTCTCTCTTCCTTCCTCTCTCTCCTGTTACACTTTCCCTTCCTCGCTTTCTCTTTCCCTCTTCTCTTCACACACACACGGTCTCTCTCTCCCTCATTTTATCACCTTATCTTCTGTATTTGTCAATCGGGTTCTTCTATATTAGGCTGAAGTGGTTGTGGCGATGGTGATGGTGGTGGCACTGGCGATGGCGGTGCTGGTACTAACGGTTGTAGTGGTGATGGTGAGGTGGGTGCTGGTGGTCGTGGTGGCGCTGGTGGTAGTGGTAAGAGTAATGGTGATAGAGATGGCAGCAGTCGTTCAAAACTTTCCTTCGCAGATTTCGCCTTTTCTCTAATAACTTTTGCTTAACCGCAACCACCACCACCACCACCACCACCACCACCCAAGCCACTTACAATATGACATCAACTGACACCAACACTGTCATCACCACCATCACCACCACTACCAATATTGCAACCACTATCACAACTGCAGCTACAACCATTTCTACTACCACCCAAACTACTACAGCGGCAACCACAACCATCAACACCACTACTACTGAAACAACTACAAAGAAGACCACCACAACCAACATCACCACCACCCAAAACTACTATGACCACTACCACACTACTATCAATACTACTGCTACCACTACTACATCAACCAGCACCAGCACTACCATTACCGCCATAACTACCACCGCACTTCATGAACCACCTCCACTACTACCACTACTGGTGACACCCCGTGACCACCACGACAACCAAAATTAAACAACTCCAACGCAATCAAAAACCTCCACTGCTGTCACCACCACCGCTTTACCCCGCACCTCTACCCCCCCCCCCCACCATCACCCCCCATCATCGGCACCACCACCATCGCCAAATCCCCCTCAAATGACAGAGTCTTAGGAAATAAGGCAATGCATAAAAACCATAATGGGTTCCTTGCTCAAAAGGAATCAGGCGTGATGGGCATGATGAGAATGGTTTCCATTGTACGTCTGCTCGCTCGAGGCTAACCTGGGGTTAAATAACGACGAGAAGAACGGCAACGCTAAACACCAACAGAAAAGTAAATGAAGGAGGCTTCGTGTGGTCGTTCGATCTGCTAGGAATAGCAGTCAAATCTCACACAAACACAAAAAACCTGCTGCGAAAGCATGACGACAAATCGTATAAAGCAATTCCACATAACCATAAAAAGACGGGATGGTCGTGGCAGGAATCGCGTTGATCTGCTCTATGAGGATTGAGCATGGGGCTATACGACAACAGCAACCAAAACCCATCACCACTGCCGCCATCATCGTCTCCACGACCAGCGCCACCAACAACAAGAGCGACCACCGCTTCTCACCATTCAATTCACCTCCAACGATTTATAAATGAATTCTTCAAATACAACTGCCGCTTTTCATTCTTTTATATATATGCATTTTATTATTATTTTTATTATTATTTTTATTATTATTATTATTATTATTATTTTTATTATTATTTTTATTATTATTATTATTATTATTATTATTATTTTTATTATTATTTTTATTATTATTATTATTATTATTATTATTATTATTATTATTATTATTATACAACATAATATATGTGTGAGGGAAGAAAATTTCATTTAAATTTGGGAGTTATATATATATGAAATGTTGGCGTGTATCTATGCATGCATACAAGCAAATCATGCAGATATACACACGCCAAATATATATGCCGGGCGTGTATGTATGGCATTTGTCTACCTATGTAATAAAAATCGCATCCTCCTCTCGCACCCCGTTCCTTACAGTTTACAGAACACACATACAAATACACACACACACACACACACACACAGATATTGAAACCGTTTCTTTCTTTGCATTTTATCTTTATTTTATGTATTTATTTTATCATTGTTTTCATGATTTCCGTGAAAGAAAAATAATAAGAAAAAAATGACAAAAAAATAAAGATAGTAAATAAAAATATCCTTCGAAAAACAAAACTAAAAACAAAAATATGAAATGATTTTTTTCTTTTTTTTTAAGACTGAAAATAGAGGAAAATAAATGAAATAGTTGTGCGTCTTTGATGTCTGCTATTCAATTAAACTTGACATCGAGATGTTTTCATTTACAGATCTAAGATCATCCAGCTCCACCACCACCACCACCACCACCACTATCGTCCATCGTCATCGCCAGAGCGGCGGCGACGACGACGACAACAGCAATAACAGCAACCACCCCAGAATTCTATCATTATTGACAACAACTATTGAAATTGCAGCTTAAACAGCGAAAACAACATAGCAAAACATAAGTAATACAAGAGGGAAAAGAAGCGATGTTTTTGTGTCGACGCATAAAACCAGCGCAGAGATAGATCCATTGAGAACAAGGAATAAAATAAAAGGAAAGGAGAAAAGCGACGCAGAAACTATGAGAGAAGATGCTACTCTAGCGAAAATATGCGATTATTGAAGTGACTAGGGGAATTTGTGCATTGTAAAAGCTAACCTTTGCTTAACGTAGCTCGTAAAATATCGCTAAAATGAAACGAGTATTATTGTTAACTGTTGGGAAGAGTGTGAAGAGAGATTTGGAAGCTAGTTGCGGGATTTACTTGTGGTTAAGGCGATCGTCTTCGTAAAGGAAAACAATACAGTGTAGAATGGTGTGAGAAAAGATCGGTTTAACTAGATATATTGTACTTGTATAATACAGCGAAGAGTGGTTAGAACCTCGGGGATAATAGTTTGCGTTATTACTTCCTAATCTTTGCGTTCCGAGTTCACTTCCCACCATGGTTAAATTTGTTTTCCGCCCATTTTGTGGTGGACGTAAAAGGAGGAAGAGTTAGAGTGAAGGGGATTCTGGTACCCGTTCCAGCTTCGGTGTTCTGAGAATAACGTCGGTGCCAAGTTGATGATGCTCAGCTGGTTTGGTTTACTGTTCATTTGATTAACATGGGTGACATGGAAAGAGGGGCTGACATCAGAATCTTCTGTCTTTCCACACAAACACACACACACGTAAACGTTTTCATTATTTCACTCTAAATTCTAACTTTTACCTGTTTCAGGCGCCCAATTTTTTCTTGTTTTTAGCCAGGTATTTATTCCATCGATCTCTTTTTGACGAACATTTACGAACTAACATCTGTAATAGGACGGACACACACACACACACAATACATATATATAAACAAGTTCCTCAAACCCATGCGGGGCGTTGGGGCGCTGCGGCCATGCAGCATATCTTCGACGAGAAAGCCTGGCAGAGTCCATCCCTCTCCAGGCTGAACTCATTTTTGCCAGCTGAGTGGACTGGAGCAACGTGAAATGAAGTGTTTTGCTCAAGAATACAATAGCTCGCCCGGTCCAGGAATTGAAACCACAATCTTACGGTCGTGAATCCAGTACCCTGACCACAAAACCACACGCCTTCACACACACACACACACACACACACACACATACACACACACACACACACACACACACACACACACACACACACACATATACTCACACATACCCAATTGGCTTCTAATAGTTTCCGTCTATCAAATCCACTGACAAGGCTTCGGTCGGCTATAGTAGAAGGTGCCACGCAGTAGGACTGAACCTGGAATCATGTGGTCGAGAAGCAAACTTCTTACCATGCAACCAACACCTAAATGTAATACGATTTTACATATAAGTGTAGGAATGGCTGTGTCGTAGTAGCTTGCTTAACAACCGCATGGTTTCGGGTTCCTTCCCACTGCGTGGCACCTTTGACAAGTGTCTTCTACTATAGCCTCGGACTGACCAAAACCTTGTGAGTGGATTTGGTAGACGGAAACTGAAAGAAGCCCGTCGTCTATATGTATCAATATCGCTTGACAACCGATACTGGTGTGTTTACGTCCCCGTAACTTAGCGATTCGGCAAAAGAGACCGATAGAATAAGTACTATGCTTACAAAGAATAAGTCCTGGGGTCGATTTGCTCCACTAAAGGCGGTGCTCCAGCATGGTCACAGTCAAATGACTAAAAGAGTATAACTTAAATATATTTTTACTGGTTTTTAAACTTGACACTTATCCCATTGGTCTGTTTAGACAAATCCGTAAGTTACGGATATGTAACTTATCGAATTTGGTTGTCAAGCGGAATGGGCGGGCTGGGTGGGGTGGTGGGACAAGCACAAAGGAAAACACACACGTATACGACGGGCTTCCACATAGTTTCCGTCTAAATCTCGATGCTATACTAGAAGACATTTGACCAAGGTGCTAGACAGTGGGAATGAACCCCAAACCATATGATTACAAAACATGTGCCAACGGCTATTATGATTTTATATAGAGAATATGAGGAGATTTTGTCGGAATGATTCAAACTAATAGGAATGCATTCTGGACACCAAAATTCCAGTCAGAACAGCCGTGGAAGTTGTGGTTCTGTGAATGTCTTGTTCAAAAGCGGTTATAGGTGGCATCTCTTTGAGTCAGTAGGTAACCTATAATTTCATATATAATTTTATTATATATAACTATAATAATTTTGTAAATAATCTTTCGAGATACAACAAATAAGATCAGAAATGCAAAAATGACAAAATGAGAAACAACAACAACACTAATAATAATAATAATAATAATAATAATAATAATAATAATAATAATAATAATAATAATAACTAATAAATAAATAAATAATAGTTATTGATTGCGCCGAAACTGACCGATCAATATTATAGTGAAATCTTTCTCAAGATCTTTGTTTTGGTTTTACTTTAACGAAAACCTTGAAACAGACAAAAGCAAAAGAAAGCGAAAAATGTTTTTTTTTTTTCTAGTTAGTTGCTTGACCTGTTCGATATATTTCCTAAATCTTTAACGATAAACACCTGAATCCGTTTAAAAATGAAACGGACCGCCATTTTAAGTCGCCTAAACTGAAAGAGGTTGTAGTAGCGAGAAGTGGTGGAGGTTTACTCTGTTCTGTCATACGAATATATTGTATACACCCAGACACATTCAAATATACATACACAAAAATGAGACGAGATAAGAGAAAGGAACAACACTTGAACTGAAGAACCAAGGAATCATGGGAAGAGTCAGCCATCTTCCGCTTCTCCCCCTCTATCTCTCAGAATCAGTGTGTGTGGGTGGGGGCGGCGGCGTGTGGTGTGTGTGCGTTTGTGAGTTTGTGTGTGTGTGTGAGTTTGTGTGTGTGTGTGTGTTTGCGTATGTGTGTTTGTGTGGTGTGTGTATGTGTTTGTGTAGTGTGTGTTTGCGCGCGCGCATGCGCGTGCGTGTTAATCAATATCTTGGGCGAATGAACCTGTAGTTTCGATTTAATAATTAGTTTTCGAGAGAAATCTTAGGTAACAGACGATGCGACTTTTGAAATATTTAATTAATTAATGTTATATTAGATATATGCTCATATAGATTTAGAGTTCAGGAAATGGAGCCGGGTGTCTTAGTGGTTAGGATAGTCTGCTAACGATTATTAGGTCGCAAGTTCGATTCCTTGTGACGCATTGCATCCTTGAGCAAGATACTTTATTTCACTTTGCTCCACTCCACTCAGATAGCAAAAATGAGTTGTAGCTGTAATTCAAAGGAGCTAACCTTATCACATTCTGTGTCAGGCAGAATTTCCCTGACAACTACGTGTCTGTGGAGTGCTCAGCCACTTGCACGTTAACTTCATTAGAGAAAGTGGAAACCTCGTCGTCGTAAGCAACGGAGTACCAGTTTTAGATAGGTCACCATCAGGGAGAGCCCCGAGAGCTCCAGGCCCAACATTTCCTGTCAAGCTGAAGTTATGCGCGTTGTAAACTACACAATAAAAGTCCACGTTGTATCTTTATTGTTTCATATCGAATGTCTTTCACGCAATGGTCTCAACATTTATATAAACAGTCTATGGCAGATACTGGTGTATTATGTATATATATTGAGAGTATGAAAAATATATTCCTATACTTCTTAATTACATTAGGTATATATAAATATACATGCATACACACATATATTCATACATACATATATTTACACACACACACACACACATATATATATATATACATGTATGCATAGATATATACATATACACAGAGATATAAACATATACACACAGTCACCTATATACATGGTTGCTTATACACGCATATACATACATACCTGCATACATATACATATTTATATACAGGTAATGTATATCTATATAACCAAACTTCTGTTATTACGCTAAATAGATTTAACTCTGAGATATTTTCAGACATCAATACACAACTGAAGATAATATTTTCGTGTATTCCTTTGAGTTCTAGAAAAATCCTTTAACATAAGGAGTTATTATTATTACTATCATCATCATTATTATTACCATTACTATTATTGTTGTTTTCATGTATTTTTTCCAGTGAGAAGGCATAATAACAATAATAATTTCCTAAGTGCTTCTTAAAATATTTTGCTGTCTAATTTCGAATACCAAATTTTATCTCTAAAGAATTTTTATAAATCTAGGAAGTTGTAGCAAAAGCAGACTTCTGATTTCGTTTCAACATTTGAAACTTACTTAATTCTGGTTTAAAACAAAAAAAAAAATGTCCTCGATGAACGGGAAAAAATACGTAGGAATTTATTTGCCCTTCACACAATTATCAGGAATATACATACATACAAGCCTAGATATGTAACTATATGCCTGAGAGTACATACATAAAGCAAAACATACAAATCTGCACACACATACACACACATATATTTATATACATAGAAACACACATTACATGCATGCATACATACATACATACATACATACATACATACATACATGCATACATACATACATACAAACAAGACTACCCTACTGTCCATGTTGAAATTCCAATGAAGGAGCCTTGGATCTAGGTTAGAAACCGGTTCTTTCTCTATTGGCAAGAAATCTTGAATTAAAACTGAACAATGACATACATACAAACATACACACATGCATATATACATATATGCACACATGCATATATACATACATATATACACACACACATACATACGCATGCGCACATACATG
>NC_043020.1:24491616-24509116 GCF_006345805.1 Octopus sinensis
AAGTGGCTTTGGAATAGACAAATAAACATAAGATGGCGGCGGCGGTGGTGGTGGTAGCGGTGGTGGTGGTGGTTGGTGATGTGGGCGATAATAGTGATGATGATGAAGATGATGATCCATATGTTGGTGGTGATGATGGTGTTAATGATGATGCTTTTGCTGATATTGATGGTGATGGTCTCTAAAATACGAAATCGTTAACTTCTGCTCCGATATCATAAGAAAGACACACCCACACAGAAGAACATTATACACACACACACACACACACACACATACACACACACACACACAGAAGCAGAAATATACACATACAACGACATACACATACCCTTCTCTCCTTCCCACACACGCAATGCGGAAAATAAATAGAAAGAGCCTCAAACCTGCTTACTCAACTTACTAGAAATAGCAGCTAAATCTCACTCAAATCTCATTCTATGATGTATTTGAAAACATATATATGCACAGGCGTGGCTGTGCGGTAAGAAGTTTGCTTCTCACTCAAATGGTTCCGGGTTCAGTCCCACTGTGTGGCACCTTCAGTAAGTGTTTTCTACTATAGCCTCGGGCGCACCAAAGCTTCGTGCGTGAAGTTTTAGTAGAAGGAAATTGAAATGAAACAAGCCCACCGTACACACACACATACACACGTGCGTGCATGCGCTCGTGCGTGGGTAAACGTAGACACGCCCTTAAGAGAAATGATAAAACGTTCGAATCGACTCCGGTGTTTAACCGGGGATTTCTCATCCGTTCGCAATCCCTAAAATAAGAACCAGTCGAACACCGGCGATGATGTAATCAACCAGCACCCCAACACCACCACCACAACAACAACAACTCTGCCAAATTTCAGGCCTTATGCATCTAGTAGAAAGGATTATTATTATTATTATTATTATTGAGTGAGAGAGCAGTGCATGCCATCAAAGTGACACTGGGGTAAAATATACGAAGCCCAGTATACCCATCATGACTACCCGTCTATTATTATTATTATTATTATTATTATTATTATTATTATTATTATTATTATTATTATTATTAAGGCGGCGCGCTGGCAGAATCGTTAGCACACCGGATGGAATGCTTAAGAGCATTTCGTCCATCTTTACGTTCTGAGTTCAATTTCTGCTGAAGTCGACTTCGCCGTTCATTCTTTCGGAGTCGATAAAAGAAATACCAGTGAAACACTGGGATCGATCTAATCGACTGGCCCCGTCCCCAACTTTCAGGCCTTGTGCCCATTGTAGAAACGATTACTACTACTACTACTATCATCATCATCATCATCATCATTATTATTATTATTATTATGATTATTATTAAAAGAATTCAACTCAGAAGAACTAAAGACAGAATCAAAGTTAGCAGGAATTGAAACCAGAACCTGAAGACACTGCTCTAACTCCTGCGTTCCATATTGCTGATGCTCTACCGATTCTTACCTTAGCAACAAGAAAATGAAAACATGGTTCTTTTATAAGATCTGAACTTTTCAAACGCAAAGAATTTTTCTTCGAACGTTTCCACTTCCAAAGCGCCACAGATTTTCGTATAATGTTGATACCTTGTTTTATTTGAAGTTTTATGGGTAGAAGGAACATTTATTGTTTTGTTGTTTAAGAATTGACCCTAATGCTTCATCCATTATTGGTATCCTGCAGCTTCGGCTCAGGTTCTGAGCTCTTAACAATTCTCGCTTCTCAAATGATGAGAGAGAAAACCGCGAAAATGGTAGAAACGGCGGAATGGAATCCCCGACGGCATTTAATGTTGTTAGAATTTTGTGATCGATAAAGTGAACACCAGTGAAGTTATGACGTCAATGGAATCGATTAGACATCTCCCACAGAATGTCTTTTAGAGTTAATGTAAGGAATTGTTTATTTATTTCTTTTTTCTCTCTCTTCAATATCCATTTAACAGCAATGGTACTGATAACCAGACAGGAACATCATTTATGATAACCGTCATCTCTTGAAGTGCTTCTCAATGATTCTTTACCAACGGAGCTCTTTGGTTCCTTTTTTACTCCGATGGACCCCAATGGTCATTTGATGTTTTAAAAAATCCTATTGTAGTTTTATAATTAAGTATTATCAGGAATTGTATAAAAGAAAGCGTATTTCGTGCGTTGTAGTAGAATAAGCGATTTATTGCACATAAGTTTTTACCACAAAATCTTATGTGGAGCCCAAGTGTCATGTGGACCTTGGTTAACCTTATTTGTAATGAGGTCATCAAGGTTTAGGAAAGTTAATTGTAATTAAGATACCAAGGTATAAACATATTAGTGAAAATAGCTATAGGCGCAGGCGTGGGCGTGTGGTAAAAAGGTTTGCTTCCCAACCACTTGGTTCTGGGTTCAGTCACACTGTGACACCTTGGGCAAGTGGCTTCAGCTATAGCCTCGGATCGAGGCTATAGCTTGTGAGTAGATTTCGTAGATGGAAATTGAAAGAAGTTCGTCGTATAAATGCCTATACCTCTGTGTGTGTGTCTTCGTGTCTACGTTTGTCCCACACCACCGGTTGTCAACCGGTGTTGGTGTGATTGCGTCGCCGTTATTTAGAGGTTCTGCAATAAATGGCCAATAGCTATTGGTAGCATAAGTATGAGGCTTAACAAAAAGTAAGTAGTGGGGGTTGAGTTATTCGACTAAAAATTCTTCAAGGCGATGCCCCAGCATGGCCGCGGTCTAATGGCTGAAGCAAATAAGAATATAAATATAACCTAGTTAATAACAACATCAATTGCATTGGTTATATCCAGGTAGAGTAATATTGCTCATAATAGTGATATCCTAGTTATGGCCGTGTCAATATTTATAGGTAATATCTATGCATATTAATATTATTTATAATGGTGATATCCAGACATTGTAACGCCAATATTAATGGTGATATCTTAGTTATAGCAGGCTGTTTTTCACTGGAGATATCCAACTGTAGTAATGTCCTTTATAGTGAAGATATAGAGATATAGCAGTATCATTTAGAGTTGGTGTATGCAGATATCCCAAAGTTCATTATAAGGGTGCTACCAGGGTACAGCCATGTTAGTTGCCCTTGTATAATTTACGTATAGTAAAGTCCATTAAAATAGAGATATCAATGGTATCAATAGGGATATAGCAATTGTATTTATGATGGCGATATCTTCCCACTATGTCAGTATCAATTACAGGAAGGATATCTAGACATCGGCGACATCTTAGGTGTGGAAATGCCATCATAGCAGTCAGAGAATATGTAAGCATTCACTCAACCTGCATGAAATAGCAGTTAAATCTCTCAGAATTAACAACTTAACATATTCAAAGTATAAAGAACACATAGGACAATATAGCGCTAAAATAAAGGGTGGAACGTCTTTATATATCTGCCTAACCAGTGGTAACCTGAAGACTGACTGTAACAACCAATGGTAGGAAGCTGAAATGCATGAAGACGGTGTTAACCCTATTTTTCAGGAGGTGAGTTTTGCCCATTCTTCCCGAACTCCACTTCAAGGGCCATAGCCTAACGCTAGCCCTTACAACCCATTCTCATCACTGACATCAACACAATCTCCACACTACGACAGCTGACAGCCCTCAATGTGGTCACTCGACTTGCTAGAAATAGAAGCCAGATTTCACCTAAATCACACATCCTGCAATATTAAAAAAAAAAAAATAAAGTGGAAGGACATCTTTGATAATTTAGATTATGATTTGTTTCAGTCATCAGACCACTGCGGCCATGCTGGCGCACAGACTGAAAGGGTTTTAGTAATTGTTTCTCTTAAGCTTCGTATTTATTGCATCGTCTTTTTTTTGTCAAACTGCTAAGTCATGGGGGACACAACCAAACACCAGCACCAGTTGTCAAGCGGTGGTAGGGGAAAAATAGACACGCACGCACTCTCCCTCTATCCGTCTCTCTCTCCCTCTGTGTGTGTGTATATATATGTGTGTGTGTATGTATGTATATATATATATATATATATATATATATATATAATATATATATATATATATATATATATATATATACATATATATAATATATATATATATATATATATATGGGACTGAATGTAGAACCGTGTAGTTGAGCAGCAAACGTCATACCACAGAGTCACACTTGTTTGAAAATATAATATAGGATGGTCGCGTTTGGATTCACACCACAGTCAAAAGTTTGTTCGAATAGTGGCCCTATGTGGTTGTTTGACCTGTTAGAAATAGCTACTAAATTCCTCTTCGAATTGCATCCTATGTTCTCAAAGAAGCATTGGACCGTGTGTGGTCCTCGAGTATTCCCTTCGACACGTATGAATTATAAGAGGATGGCCACAGCTGGAATGCGTTCTGCTCGATAAACGCTGACCCGAGGCTAAACAACAACAGCAAAACAAAACACAAACATTGTTTTCATTCGCCAGTCATTCCGAACGCCGATGACATGTTGCTACTTAAGGACAACAACAACAATACGAAACCCCAAGTAACACAATCATAACAACACACACACATATATATATAAACACATAATAGGCACCATCCACGTGCACATACGCACACCCATGAACACAGCCACGTACACGGACTCATTTGCGCACGACCAATATATACACACGCTCATACACAGACGCACGTACGCTCGGGAAAAGCTGACAGGTCGCTACTTAACCAACCCCGCCTTTGTCTTCGCCCCAACTAAAAGAAATAAACAACACTAGCAACAATAACAACGAGAAAAACAACAACACGAAATAAAACCCATAACAAAAACAACGACAAAACATGTACACACACATATACACTCACGCACGATACATTGATAGAGGTAGCGGTGGTGGTTGTACTGCGTTGGAATTGAACCGTCACCCCAGATTTTGGATAATAAAAATACTTGAAAGACTTTCTCTACTAAAAAAAAAAAGAGAGAAAAAAGAAAACGCAAAAATATCTCCAATGGTCCCTAAATAAATAAACGAAACAGAAAATCTTGGAAATAACAGAAATATTTTAAAGGGCCAACAAAAATGGACGCCGGTGAAGGCGAGCGGTATAACGAGGTGGGAGTCTGTACGCAGTAAAAAAAACAACATGCTAGAAATAGCAGCCAACTCTGCAAATTACATCCTAATCTATTGCTTTTGGTTTCAAACTTTGGCACAAAGCCAGCAGTTTCGAGAGAGGATGTGTAAGTCGATCACCTCGACCCCAGTGCTTAACTGGTACTTATCTTTTCGGCTCCGAGAGTAAAAAGGTAAAGTCGACCGCGACGGCATTTGAACTCAGAATGTAAAGACGGACGAAATACCTATTTCTTTACTACCCACAATGGGCCAAACACAGAGAGGACAAACAACGACAGACAAACGGATTAAGTCAATTATATCGACCCTAGTGTGTAACTGGTACTAAATTTATCGACCTCGAAAGGATGAAAGGCAAAGTCGACCTCGGCGGAATTTGAACTCAGAACGTAACGGCAGACGAAATACGGCTACGCATTTCGCCCGGCGTGCTACCGTTTCTGCCAGCTCGCCGTCAGGCATTTTGTTCCGGCGCGGCAGCAGTTCTGCTATTTTCCTATTCACAGTCATTAACAAAGGGAAAATACCACAAAGGAGGACCTTGTTAAATTTCCTTCAACCACTTGAATTATTTAAATGTTTCACCAGATTACTTTTTTCAAATGTAGTTTGACAGTTTTAAATGCTGAGGAAGTTAACGGGGTTGTGATCACCGGCGTAGAAAATCTGAGAATATTCCGGTGACTATTCCAGAAAATTGTAGAGGTTACTCTTTGACTTGTTTCAGTCATTTGACTGTGGCCATTCGACTGTGGTCGAGCAAATCGACCCCAGGACTTATTCCTTGTAAGCCTAGTACTTATTCTATCGGTCTCTTGCCGAACTGCTAAGTTACGGGGACGTAAACACACCAGCAAAAACACACACACACACACGCACACACACACACACACACACACTTATACACATATATACGACAAGCTTCTTTCAGTTTCCGTTTACCAAATCGACTCACAAGGCTTTGGTCGGCCCGAGGCTATAGTAGAAGACAATTGCCCAAGGTGCCACGCAATGGGAATGAACCTGTAACCATGTGGTTTGTAAGCAAGCTACTTACCACACAGCCGGAAAGAATTTAACAAGAACTTCAGATTATATGATGTAGTCCTGGACAGGAATAGAGATGGTCACTCGGAATCAGGGATCGAATTTGTCGGTGTTTTGCGTACTAATTTCAAATCTCGTCGAGGCCTTGGTGAGCACGTAGACTCGTTAGCACCTCGCACGAAATGTTTAGCGCATTTCCTCCCAATTATTTACGTTCTGAGCTCAAATAGAGTCGTGGTTAATTTTGCCTTTCATCCTTTCGGGGTCGATAAAATACAGTGAAGTGCTAGGGTCGGTAATTGAGTTTCACCTTCTCAAAATTGTTGTTAGAATTAGTATTATTCCCGGGTCGATAAAATGTAATACAGCAATCAAATGCTGGGGTCGGTTTGATTCTCCAAACGCCTTCCCCGTCTAAATTTCAAGCCTTGTGATTAAAGTACCTTGTAGAATTTGCTCCGGTTCTTTATATCTGGGTTCAAATCTTGCCACGTTTTACTCTGGAAATTGTGGAAATAAAGCATCAACATTGTTGAAACAACCTTAACACCAGATTCAGAATTTCTCCAAGGCTGGGGATCACGTGTCATACGTCCTCGACACATTTCTGGGTCACAAAACCTAAATTCACTGCAACACAAAGTATTTTCCTCTTTTAAAACATTACCCCCCCCCCCAATAAAATCTAATTAAAAAGACCCCATCACCTTCAAACGAAAACTGGGCAAATTTCTTCAATGGATACCAAATAAGCCACCTACACCTGGATATATTTGAATCAACAACAACTCCATACCTGAATGGCACCTGATACCACAAAACTTTAAAATGACATAACAGATCTTATCAGGTGGTCCTATTAAGTTAGACATGGCCTGGGCCAATTTTTGACCGAAACGCATCTTTACGCAAGAGACCATCTGCCTGACTTTCCCCTGACCACATACTCACTCACTCTTACCAAAGTATCTTTCGGTGCATGTGCGTGCGTTCTTTCTTTCTTTCTTTTCATCCTTCCTTCCTTTCTTGCTTCTTTCCTTTCTTTCTTGCTTCTTTCCTTTCTTTCTTCCTTACTTTCTTCCTTTCTTCCTTCCTTTCTGTCTTCCTTTATTCCTTCCTTCCTTCCTTCCTCTTCTGTTTTGATTTTTTGTGAGCGAAATCATAATGAAGGCAAAGCATGTGTTGTAAGAGGAGTAGTAATTTGGGTGGTGGGGGTGGCGGAGGCGGCAGAAGCAATGATTTTGTTGTTGTTATTGCTGTTCTTCCTATTTAGTCGTCCCAAGTTAAATAGCAAGATCAACAACATGGACAATAATCCCTCCCGAACGGACCAGGGTGCAAAGGAAACACACACACACACACATATATATATATACACACAAACAAACACATACGCACACACATACATATATACATATATTTACACGCGCAAACCCATATATACATATACTGGACCACACACAATATAAGAATTATGAGCACACTACTTCCTTCCTGTATATGTGTGTGTATATACATATATATATATATATATATATATATATATATATCGAGTGTGGATCAATCTGGCTTCTGCAAAGAGAACATGTGGCCACTTGATCTGCCGCCTCCAGAAAAAAGGAAAAAGAAAGAGAAAGAGAAGAAGAAGGAGAAGAAGAGGCAGCAGAGATCAAAGCCGTCATCTTTTAATAAAGCAACCGAACGTTCAGTGGATGTCAGGCATCTGTGAAGCTGTACTCTGTCTTGCACACTGACCAAAACATCGCCACCAACAACAACACCAATGAACAAGCCGTTGAGGGAGACCCTAGGTCAGGTGTAATCAAATTGGCAAACATTAACCATTCAATACGATAAATTCTGTGTAGATGTGTGTGCGTGTGTGTGTGTGTGTGCATTTATCTACCTGTATATCGTAATTTGTTTCTTTTATGTAAGGTGCTAAGCTGCGGCCAGGCTGGAGCACGGCCTCAAAGTGTCTTACTCAAACAAATTGACTCTAACACAAATATATTTAAACCAGGTATTTATACTATTGGCCTTATTACATTTTGCTGAACCGCTAGCTTACAGAGACGCAAACAAACCAGCTCCGGTTGTCAAGATGTAGTGGGGGACAAACACACGCACACATACACGCACGCACCCACAAGCACACATGCTCATATGTATGCATGTATTCGACGGGCTCTTTTAGTTTCCGTCTTAGAAATCCACTGAAAATGCTTTGTTCAGCCCGAAGCTGAAGTAGAAGATATTTTCCCAAGAAGCCAATCTGTGGGACTGAACCCAGAACCATGTGGTTGGGAAGCAAGCTTCTTACCACACGGCCACATCTGCGACTCTACTCCTATTACGTTCTGTTTTTCGATTTCAGTCACAGGTTGCGGCCAAGCTGGAACACTACCACTTATACTAAGGCTAGTTTATTTCAGACTCATTTCCCGATCCTGTCTCTGGAATCGGTGAAGAGATCAGAGCCGCCTTTCTTTGCATGTCTTGCCAGTTTGTCTAATTACAAATCCACAAACAGGTGAAATCACCCGCTCCCCACCCCGTACGCTTTCTTTTAATGAAGAGACAGATTTGCATCAATGTAATTTCCTCTTTCTTTAAACTTGATGATTGACAATATCAATTTTATATAAAATATGGCAATTTATCAGCCTCCACCACACCCTACCCTACCCCACTCCGCCTTTTTTTTTCGATAGCGATTATCCTGAAATCAAACTCTACCCAGAACATGATCCAAGCCATTCCATCCAGCACGTCTATATTCTTAAGGATGTGTTTTTCTTTCCCCCAACCCAGTGTATCTTGGACTCCATTGTCCAATGTACTTTTCCTTCGAAATGAAGACGCAGTGCTATCTGATTTGCAGAAGCATTTGGCTCTGGTGTCGAACAGGTCAAGCAATCCTATATTTGACTCGGAGACACATTGTGTTGTTTAAGCCCAGGAAAAGATCAGGATGAAGACGATGGTAATAGTGGTAGCAGAGGTGGCGGCGGCGGTGGAAATGGCAGTAGTAGTAGTAGTAGTAGGAGTAGTAGTAGTAGTAGTAGTAGTAGTAGTAGTAGTAGTAGTAGTAGGAGGAGGAGGAGGAGTGTTGATCGTGTTAATATGCATAATAGTAGTGGCAGTGACTGAAGGTGGAATATCATGGTGGTGGTGGTGGTGGTGATATTATTATAAACAACTTACTAATGTGACAAGGTCCGTACGCAAAACCGTTGTTATTTCACACACACACACACACACACACACAGATATATCTCCTTTCCTACCACCAAACCGTCTCCTCGGAATAATCTCCATATAATCTCTACCGATTCCAGCACCTGCTAGATAGCAGGAACATGGTCTGGGGCTGAAGGGTTTGGGTACAAAGAAAGAGGCGCGCACGCGCGTGCGTGTTTGTGTGTGTATGTATGAGTGTATGCGCATGTGTGTATGTATATATATATATATATATATATATATATATTATATATATATGAATGTATATATGAGAGAGGGAGAGAAAGAGAGCGATAGCAGATAGATAGATAGATAGATAGATAGATAGATAGATAGATAGACAGATAGATAGATAGATAGATAGATAGATAGATAGATAGATAGATAGATAGATAGATAGATAGATAGATAGATAGATAGATAGATAGATAGATAGAGAGGAAGATAAAGTTGAATAAAGACATAGACAGACACAGGTCTGGTTAGATAAATAAACAGATAGATAGATTATAATAGAGAGAAGAGAAGATATCCATAGTAAACAAGAATAACATAATCAGAAAGAGACATCCAAACAGAGAGCGATAGTTATATTGGTAAAGAAAGAGCAGAGCAGAGCAGAGAGAGAGAGAGAGAGAGTGAAAAATGTAAGAACAAAATAATAGGAAATAACACATGAGGAGAGTGAAATAAGACGTTAGAGAGAGAGAGAAAAGGAGAGAGAGAGAGAGAGAGGGAGGAAGGAAAAGAAGAGGCAGAAACGTGTGGTGTTTGCTGTAATGTGCACCAACGCCATTAATATCCGAGTGTAAATTTACTGTGAATTGTCTAAATGGTGACCTCAGATGGAAAACATGTCGACAACTGGTTGGCAGGGGAGGGAGTTAAAAGTGAGGTGGGTGGAGGTGATTGTGGTAATTTAAATATGAGTGCTGTTGCTGTTGTTGGTATAGCGTTGTGTAGCTCCAGGGCAGCGTTCATGAAGCATATCTATATTCAAAGACATTCCAATGATGACCAACTAAACTGTACATATGTGTGTGTGTATTGGGTGACACAGATATGTTTATACATATATAAATTATAAATAAATATCTGCCTACACACACTCACTCACACACACACACACATATATATATACACACAGACACACGCATAAAAGGCTTAGGCGTGGCTTTTTGCTAAAATGCTTGCTTCCCAACCACATGGTTCCAAGTTCAGTCCCATAGCGTGGCACCTTGGGCTACTACACCCTCGAGCCGGTCAATGCCTTGTGAGTGGATTTGGCAAACGGAAACTGAAAGAAGCCCGTCGTGTATGTGTGTGTGTGGTGTGTGTAGGGATATGAGTCTTTGTGTTTATCCCCCACCACCGCTTGACAACCGGTGTTGGTGTATTTACGTTCCCGTAACTTAGTGGTTCAACAAAAGAGACTGATAGAATAAGTATATAAATAATCACACACACTTTTAAATACAGATATGCATAACACATTTACATTTTATATACAGTTAAAGATATCATGTACATATGTGTGTGTCTGAGATTGTATTTGTGTGTGTGTGTGTGTGTGTGTGTGTGGTCTTTTTATGTCTGAATGTACGAAATCATTTGTGTGACTGTACTGATAAAGACTAAAACTATTCCTCGCTAACGAGAACAAATAAAACTGAAACCCATCCATAATTGTCTCCCTTATACAAAGATATGAGATTCCCTCTCTTCTGCATCACCAACGTTCTGTTTTTAATTAATTTCATTTTTAATTTAAATGTCACTGTCGTCATTCTCCTGATATTCCTGGACTCACTCCATAATATTCCTGGACTCACTCCATAATATTCCTGGACTCACATTATTATGTGACCAAACAATCTCATCTTTTCGAGATTTACTAATCCAATGACACCCTTAAAGACGTCTTGTTTCCTTTCATGATCAGGGATTATATCCCTCGATATGTACACCCCACCTAAGCATTCTACGCATACATTTGATCCGATATAAGCAGCAGTGGTCCTGTAGATAAGAGCATTATTACTCTTGTTTTAGATAAAGATAAAAGGTTCCTATTTCGAATTCCAGCTTGGTACTGTTTCTATAAATCTTGGAATACGGTAACTTTTGAAGATCAAGCAAGAAACAGAAAAAAAAAGTTTTGTGTGTCTCTTTATATATGTGTTTGTCCCCCATTCCCACTTGACAACAAATGTCGGTGTGTTTACGTTCCCGTAACCTAGCGGTTCGACAAACGAGACCGATAGAATATGCAGTAGGCTTTAATATATTAAGTCCTGGGGTCGATTCGTTAGACTAAAACCCTTCTAGGTGGTACTCCAGCATGGTCGCACTCAAATGACTGAAACAAGTAAAAGAATGAAAGAATAAAACGGCGTATGGACATGCTCTGTGACGCTTTTACTGATTCCAGTCATTGGACAGCAGCCATGCAAAGGCACAACGTTGAAGGGGTTTAGTTGATCGAAGTTTATTTGAAGGGGATTAGTAATTATTTTTGAAAATCTGGCATAAATGTTATTGGTTTGTGTTTTAACAGCACGAAGCACCGTAAAAGAAAGAACCGAAAGGGTTAATGTTAGAACTACTCTAGGCACAAGGCCCGAAATTCTTGCGGAAGGGGCCAGTCGATTAGATCGACCCCAGTACGCAACTGGTACTTAATTTATCGAACCCGAAAAGATGAAAGGCAAAGTCGACCTCGGCGGAATTTGAACTTAGAACGTAAAGACAGACGAAATACCGCTAAGCCCGGCGTGCTAACGTTTCTGCCACTTTGCCGCATGTCTGTCGCAAGCATGCAGAGCAAGACAAACGCCTTCCAGTTTCAGCGGAAGTTCACTTTTTTAATGCAGATTTTGAGAAAATATAAATTGAGGTTAAACATGTCATAAACAAAACACCTTCCTTTTTCTTTTTCATCAAATTAAATCCTGTGGTGGGCAGACCCGGTGTTTGAAATGAGGGTTCCGGGCCTACACATTATTAACAGAATGCACAATAATATATATCTATTTCTTTAATATATGCGCGTGCGCGCATGTACACATATAAGTAATATAAATACACACACACATAACTGTATTGGCAGAGTATCAGCTGTTCTTATACACTGCTGGTCACAATGTACTTCCTCACATTATAGCATTTCGAATAATACCCCTCTGTTGGCTAGGCGGATATGCCAACATTGCACCCGCCCTGAACGAAACGCCAGTCTGGCGCAAGGTTATCCATATACAGCTAAGTGGAATGGAGCAACATGAAATGAAGTATTTTGATCAAGAACACTGCGCACTGCCGATTTGGGAGTCAAAATCAGGACCTTGAGATCGTAAATCCAACACCCAAACCATTTCGCAATGTCCCTACAACTTTTCTGTTCTGAATTAATATGTTTTGCTTCATTGAATGTTTTATTAAAATTTCGATAACGAGGAACAGTGGTAAAGATATTTGCCAACAGAACATGGCAATCCTGACTTATTGGAAAATAATCTTTACTCCAAAGTACTGTTGATGAATATCTCCCATGAGATTTATAAATGAGGAACAATGGGTTTATCCTTAATCTACAGCTATCTTCGGTAATTTTCGAAAAATCGCTTAAAGATTCCACCTCCAAAATATAGTTTGGAACCAATGGGTTGTGCAATAAAACTGGTTGCTGCTTCAGTGAGCCCCGCCATTGGGAAGGTGCTCCCCTCATTCATCTCTCCAGGTTTGTTTGATGCTGAAATAATCTTTTACGGATTTAATATGAAGGCCTTCTTGCGCTGGATCACCGTTTTGTTGCCATGTGCTTGGCACTGAAGTACCTGCAACGACCGTGAAGATGATGTCACCAAAAATTCACGCATGCCGAACAGGTAGAAAGAAAGGGTGGGATGGAGCTAGAGAGGGAGGGCAAATAAAGTGTGACTTAAACCCGGTGTCTGGAGACGAGAGTGTCATTAATTTCTGCTCTTGGACCAACCACGTATACAAAGGATCATAAACGGATGAAGAGGACGGAGATGATGAAGAAGGATGAAAAGAAAGAATAGAAAAGGGGACAAAGAAACAGGGAAGCAAATAACACGAGAGAAAGTAGTAGTAGTAGTAGTAGTAGTAGTAGTAGTAGTAGTAGTAGTGAAAGAGAATATGAATGAAGATGTGGACACAAAGAGATGGTGGTGTTGGTTGTGGTGGTGGTCATGATGGGGTTGCTGGCGTAATGATTGTGGAAATGGTGGGTGCTATGATTGTGTTGGTAACACTGTAAATGGTTGCAGTGATGGTGGCGGTGGCGGTGGTGGTGTGTTTGTGTTGCGTTGTCTTTGTCTCGGTGGTATAGGAAATGGTAAGGGCGGCGACGGCGGTGGTTGAGGTGTTGGTGGTGGCGGTGTTAAGCTTGTTTTTGAGGTACTGGAAATGGTAGTAATGGTGGTGATGGTGGTGGTGGTGGTGGTGGTGGTGGTGGTGCAGTGGTGGCGCGGTGGTGGCGGAGACGCACAAGAGATGATGAAGAGATGAAACAGCAACATTCCAGAAGTTGCACCGATTTGCCATCTGTTAGCGTGATCAACAACAACAACAATAACAATGGTGGTGGTGGTGGGAAGAGACGGATTGGTGAAAGAGGGAGAGGAGAGTTCCATGTGAATGACTGTAGTGGGAGGGTAAGGCGGAAAGGGAAGAGGATACAGTTTTATGGTGAAATACCTGAGATGCCACACTGCCTATGTGGCTGCGCGTGCATGGTTATGTGAATGGATACGAGTGCACATGTACATATATATATATGTGTGTGTCTGTGTGTGTATGTGTGTATATAAATATATGTATAAATATATATATGTATATGTATATATATATATATATATATACATAAATATATATATGTATATGTATGTATATAGATATATGTATAAATATATATATATATATATATATATATATGTATAAATATATATATGTATATGTATATATATATATATATGTATAAATATATAATATGTATGTATAAATATATATATGTATATGTAAGTATATATATATATGTATTAATATATATATATGTATATGTATGTATATAGATATATGTATAAGTATGCATATATGTATATATGTTTCTACATATATACATCTATGTATGTATGTAGGTAGGTAGGTAGGTAGGCATATGTATCGTTATGTGTGTGTATGCATAGACATTGTATGTGAGTGTGTGTCTCTATATATGTGTGTCTCTATATATGTGTGTCTCTATATGTGTGTCTTAGTACTTGCGTGTGTCTGTTGATCGTTGTTGCTGTTGTTTAAAGCTCGTTCGATGTTGATCGGTGTCTTATGATCAAAGACATTCCATTCATCGATATCCCATATTTTATTGAGCTTAGTCAATCAAGAACTACATTGTCTAGCACGTCCCTCCAGCTTTTAAGGGATGGGATGAGTACGATGTGACTGTTATTTCTAGCATATTATGCTGACTGACCATGTAAAGACACCTTTGTCGTCTCCTGTAACTGAAGGTTGGTGTGTGACTGGTTGACTATATATGTTGTGTTTTGAGTTCAAATGCCGCCGAGGTGGACGTTGCCTTTCGTCCTTTCCAGGTCGATAAATTAAGTACCTGTTGCGTACTGGGGCCCATCTAATCGACTGGCATGCAAGAATACGAATGATCATGTATGTGTTTGATTAGTTATATAAGAGTATATCGCTTTTGCCGAACTGCTAACTTACAGGAACGCAAACATACCAACAGCAGTTTTAGTTCAATGAATCAACTCAAGTACTTCTTTTTAACGAAGCATGCTACATATTCCAACGGTATCTTTTGCTAAACTGCTCAGTTAGGGGGGCGTAAATAGACTAACAGCGATTGTCAATGAGAACAAACACACACACACATACGAAAGGTTTCTTTCAGTTTCCGTCTACCAAATTCAATTACGAGGATTTGGTCGGTTTGAGGATATTGTAGAAGACACTTGCCCAAGGTGCCATGCAGTAGGACTGAACCCGGAACAAAGTGGTTGGAGAGCAAGCTTCTTACCACATAGTTATCTGTATAGGTGTTTGGGAGGTATGTAAGAATGCGTATATGTGAGCAGGGGTCTGAACTTCGTAACTGGCATTGGTCGTCTCGAAGTGTGTCTGAAAATGTCTAGGTACCTATGTGTATATTGCATGAACATAGAAGTACGTATACCTTTATCCTTGTTTCAGTTATATGACTGTGGCCTTGCTGAAGCACCGCCTTTAGTCGAACAAATCGACCCCAGGACCTTTTTTAATAAGCCTAATAATTATTTTATCAGTCTTCTTTGCCGAACCGCCAAATTACGGGTACGTAAAACACACCAACATCCGATGTCAAGTGGGGAGACAAACACACACACACACACACACGCACACACACATATCTATATATGACGGGCTTCTTTCAGTTTCCGTCTACCAAATTCACTCACAGGGCTTTGGGTTGACCAAGGCTATAGCTGAAGACACTTGCCCAAGGTGCCATGCAGTGGGAATGAACCCAGAATCAAATGGTTCAGAAGCAAGCTTCTTACCACGCCTGCACCTATGTATATTTGTTTGTCGCTGGGTCTGTCTGTTTATACTTGTGCATACAGAGGGAGAGAGAGAGAGAAAGAGAGAGAGAGAAAGAGAGAGAGAGAGAGAGAGAGAGAGAGAGAGAGTGTGTGTGTGTGTGTTTGTGTGTGTGTGTGTGTGTGATTTGTCTGTGATTGTATTAACGCACGTGCATGTTTGTATGCATGTTTCCGTTTCTGCATCAATGTGTGAGGTTGTGTGGCGGTGTGTGGGGAGTTTTAAAGCCATCAAGCGAGTCGGTGTGTGGGTGGTGGAGGGAGGAGTAGAGAGAGCGAGAGAGAGAGAGAGAGAAGGAGGTAAGGAACCAGCATTAAATATTTGATATAAAAAGATACAGAAGGGGAGAGGAATGAGGAGAGGGGGAATAGTGTTTGTCGGAATGTGATGGAAATATTAAATAAGGGAGAGGAAACAAAGACAGACAGACAGACAGACAGACAGACAGACAGACAGATAGATAGATAGATAGATAGATAGATAGATATATAGATAGATAGATAGATAGATAGATAGATAGATACGTGGGTTATGAAGAAAAAGATGATTGAAAAATTCGAGTAAATGATAGATCTATATATAATGAACACATACACATATATGCACGTACATATAAACATACATATGTATACACACATACACACACATATTATATTAGCAATTTTTTCTTGCAGCATTGGCATATAGACACATATATAAATGTATAGGTATGGCGGTTGTCTACTCCTTACGCAGAGTTTGACCAACTCCTGTACCTACACCTTAGCACCATCAATGGCATCTGATGTGGCTTTTTAAACTAGACAATGTTCTGAAAAAGCACCCATATAGGTTGCATATCCGATCTGGACCACCAAGAGCTGCAGTTAAGTCCTGATCATTGTGGATTTTAAAATGTCTTTTGAGGCCTCCGTTAGATTTGAAAACCTTCTGGCAAACATTGAAAGGGGCGCACAAACATCGTCTTCCCTTCCTTTGGACTTTCCTCTATTTCGAAATGTTAAATCCTCTTTCCTTCCTTTCCTGAGCGTCTGATAAACACAATACCTGTACCACGTCCTCGCGTTATTGTTTTTTCTTGTTTGTTCTTCTTTGTTTGGATTATATCACTATATATATATATATAAGATTTTGATTATATTTTGGAAAGCCAAAAACAATCCGATTTCTAGAAATGTTACAGGTTGATAATTTCCCCTGATATTTCAATATTTCCAAGTCGAGACATCTCCCTCGTGAAAAGACGCTGTTCACTGAATTCTCTGTAACATTGTAATATCAGGTAACACTATCAACCTGTGTGGTTAGACGCTTGCTTTCCAAACACATGGTTCCTGGTTCAGCCCCACTGCCTCATACTTTGGGCAAATGTCTTCTACTATAGCCTCGGGCAGACCAAAGTCTTATAAGTGGATTTGGTAGACGAAAACTGAAGACATCTGTTGGATGTGTGTGTATGTTTGTATGTATAAATATATATATATATATATAAATA
>NC_043020.1:24511616-24516616 GCF_006345805.1 Octopus sinensis
AGTGTAACAGATCATTGAGTAAAACGAGAGAGAAAAACAGACGCGGTGTGTATGAGAGAGATGGAAAGAAAGATGAGGCGAGGTAGACTAACAGCCTGACAGACAACGTGACATTAAGAAAGTATGAACACGAGGGAATGTTAGTGTGATAGTGAGTGAGGAAGGAAGAAGGAAGGAAGGAAGGAAGGAAGGAAGGAAGGGTAGGGTTAAAAGAGAGGATGTCATAGAATGCTTATACTAATATATTTCTCATGAAAAAAAGACTTGTGTGATGTAGAAGAGTTAACGCGAGACTCAGATTATTCTCTGAAACGAAACTCACAGCACAAGATCGAACTCTTAACTCTCGGGTCTCTTTCTCTCCTTGTTGAGTATTTGTTTGTTTGCTTTGTTTAGTGTGTTAGTTTGTTGTTGGTTTTCTTTGGTGTTATCAATTACCTCAAAGGTAAAGTAATAACAAAAATATAAATAAATATATAAATGCAGAAGATTAAAGGAGAAAAGACAAGATAAAAGATGGAAAAAGACGATAAAAAGTAGAGAGAAAATATAAGAAAATAAGAAAAAAGAATAGTAAAAGAGAGAGAAAGAAAGGAAAATTGCAATAGAATAAAAAATAAAGGAAGACGATAATACGAAACGATGAAGAACAAAATGATAGCAGAAAAAATAGCAAAGCAAGAAACCTGAATTGAGACAGAATGATGTAAAAAAAAAATCTATGTACGAAACAGTGGCTAAGTAAAATAAACATAAGAAAGCAAAAGATGAGAAGAACATGTGGATGTGAAGTCATACCACACCCACTTCCCGTTAGTTTTTTAGAAAAAGAGAGACAAAGAGAAAAAAAAATCATGGCCGATATTCGAATGTAAAAAAAATAGCTGCAACGAAAAATATTTTACAAATTGTCTATGGAGATGTGCAACTTTGTTCCTGTTTCGTTCAGGATTTTTGCTTTGGTGTGTGTGTGTGTGTTTATGTACGTGTTTGGCGGGGTGAGGCAAGATACGGAAACAGATTCGAAAGTTCGAAAGTGGATCAGGAAAATTAACACTACAAAGCAAAATTGAAGAACATGTAGTCTCCACCTCCAACCCCCACGAATCCGCCAAAACAAAACGAAAAATAAAACGCGACAGAAGCAAGAACGTAGAGAAACAAAATGGTTGCGATAGTAAAAAAAACGAAAAAGAAAACGAAAACGTCTGCGAAGTGACATATATTTTCACAAATTGTATATGCTGGTGTGTAACTATTGTTTGATCGCATATCTATTATATAGTGTATAATATTAGTGTATATTTGAAAAATTATATTTATGCATGCATATATATATATATATATATATATATATATTATATATATTGATGTATACTTGGAAGGTTTATATATATATATATATAACGGTTGTATATTTGAAAGGTTATATTATGTTAGTGTACATTGAATGGCTGTAAGGTGTCTGTATATATATATATATATATTATATAATATATATATATATATATATATATATATGTATAATACGTGAGTGAATGAGTAATGGATTAAATGAAAGGGTGAGTGAGTGAGTGTAGGACTGAATGGTTGAGTGTTAAGAGTAAATGTAAGAGATTCATTGAGTGAGGAAATCGAGAGGGAAAAACAGACGCGGTGTGTTTGAGAGAGATGGTGTATAATTTCATGGCCATGTTTATGTATATATATATGTGTATAATTGAATGTTTATGTCTTTATACATAAAAGTGTGTGAGTGTGTGCTGGTGTATAATAGGATGGTTGTGTGGATATGTGTGTACATTAATCGGTAGTGTGTCTCTACATATATATATATGTGTGTGAGTGTGTGTCTGTGTGTGTGTGTACGTACGTTGAACTGAATGAATAGCTGAGTGTTTGAGCAAAGAAGATGGGCGATGAGGAACAACTGCAGAGGAATAACTTACAATGAAGATAGAAGTGAGTTGTAGAACTAATATACATTAGTTATGTATATATATATATACGAGAAGGGAAAAGGCAAGATGGAAATATATAAAACGTACACCTCCGCCGATGCTTCGTTCCCTTATGCAAAAAAGCAGAATTACTGCGAAGGAAGAGGAAAATCTTCCTAGAAAAAAAAATGATAAAATGGCGGCGATGCTAAAAATATTCTGTAAACTTTGTATGTTAATCCAGTCGTTTTGTTTGTTTGCTTTTTTGTATGTTTGTTGATTGTTTGTATTTTTTGGCTTTATTTATTTTATTTTTGGTTTTTGGCTCAATAAGATGAAAGATGGCTGAATGAAAAATGGAAAAAAAAAAGAATAAAAAATAAGATGAAGAGGGAAAATGACAAACTTTATTACGCGAAGATAATAATAGTAATAATAATAATAATAATAATAATAATAATAATAATAATAATAATAACAATAATAACAATAATAACAATAATAATAATAATAATAATAATAATAATAATAATAATAATAATAATGATAATGAAAAAAAATAATAGTAATAATAACAATAATAATTTCTATTATATTATTAGCATTATTATTATTATAATAATAGCATCGTCAACAATAATAAAAATTATTATAACCATAAAAATACGAACAACAATAATAATGTTCATAATAACAAAAACAACAAAGCCAAAACAATGTATATTGAAATGAAATCATTTCGAAAATGAAAAATATAAAATAAGACAAAAATAAGTAGGAAAAAAAATAATATAGAAAACCTGGAAAACGACTGAAAATGCGACACGTTGTGGAAGTAATAAGTAAAATGAAGTAATATTAAATATGATATTACAAAATATAGATACAGGATATAATGATGAAAACGTAGGAGATAAGATATATAACAATATACAGCGATGATTGCAATAGCAACCATGTTAAAATTGGTAACAAAAAGAAGATCGGCCATGGAAAAACATATACAACTACCAAACAGAGATTTTGGTGATGTAGTGTGTGTGTGTGTGTATGGTGGAAAGAGTGCGTGTGGTGGTGGTGTTGGATGGTGTTGGAATGAGGCATGGAAGTTATTGGAAAGTGTTCTGACAATAGAGTTTTGTGTTCTGTTTTGGATTTGGGGAATAAAGTTTCATAAATTTTGGCTGAAAAATTATTATTACCTTCGTTTGATATACGTTATATACTCACAACATAGACACGCGGTATGTATATATATATAATATATATATATGTATATATGTATGTATATATATATATATATATATATATATATATTTGTGTGTGTTGTGTGTGTGTGTGTGTGTGTGTGTGTATGTATGTTATGTATATCTACATCTATCTATATAGATAGATGCATATATATATATATATATATATATATTTCAAGAGAGTGATAGAGGGATACGTACATATATACATATCAATATATATACACATAACTATTTGAAGAAAATCAAATATTTAGTGCTTGTGTTTATGGGTTGGTGTGTGTACCCATGTATGTATGTATGTATATATAAACAAGTCCAAACACGTACATAAACATCTAGAATTATATATTGAAACGAAAGATATATAGCACAATGCGCAGAGTGTTTATAATATTTCATTAAAGATGAGAAACTATAATAGTGACTCAGACGGCAAAAATATATATTTAATTTCAGCTTCATAATACTTTTAAACAAAATTCTTCCCCCCTGTTCCCATTTACGTTGATATAACAATGATAATAATCCTTTCTATTATAGGCACAAGGCTGGAAATTTATGGAAGAGACAATCGATTAGATCAACCTCAGTACTCAACGGAAGAATGAAAGGCGAAGTCGATCTCAACAGAATTTGAAGTCGGAATATAAGAACGGACGAAATACCGCTAAGTATACATAATAATAATAATAATAATAATAATAATAATAATAATAATAATAATAATAATAATAGTAATAATAATAATAATAATAATAATAATAATAGTAATAATAATAATAATAATAATAATAATAATAATAATAATATAATAATAATAGTAATAATAAATAATAATAATAATAATAATAATAATAATGGCTGATTCCTACCTAGCTCAGATACCAAGAAACCCCAAAATGGCAGAAATTCAAAAGATAGTGCTCATGGGAACTGCTCATATCTACGTAGAATATTGTCTATGTAATCTCAAATGTTAAAACAAACTTATAATTTTCTTATGTTTTCTTAAACATTCTCTAGAACAATACTATGTGCAAAACCAAATATATGGCACCCTAGGCATAACACCATCATAAACTTCTAACTTGTTGTCTCTTGTGGACTCATGATGAGACTTGAAGCCAACGTGCACAAATACAAAGCAAAACTACTACTACTACTACTACTACTACTACTACTACTACTACTACTAATAATAATAATAATAATAATAATAATAATAATAATAATAATAATATAATAATAATGCAACAATTATGGATTTGACAGAGCAAAAACTTGGTACGACAACAAACCTGGCGGCATCGTCGAAAATAGAAATTCAAAGATCTTATGGGATTTTATGATTCAGTGCGACCATAAGATAGAGAATAGGAAACCAGATATAGTTTTAATTGAGAAAGAAAACAAACTATGCTGGATCATAGATATAACATATTCCAGCTGACAACAAGGTATGCGATAAGGAAGAAAGAAAAGTCGAGAGATATGAAAGGTTAACTTCGGAAGTTAAGCAGTTGTGGTCGATGAAAAATGTGGAAGTTGTACCAATAATTGTCGGAGCCCTGCGAACAGTGAGCAAAAATCTCGAGAAGGACTTGGAACAAATAGGGGCTGCAATAAGTGTGGAGGAGCACAACTCCAGCGTTAGAAGCTGTGCAACGGCAATGACAATATTTTTATTTTTGGAAATAATATTTATTTTATTTTAAAAAATACATGGAACAAAAAAGGGCTGCAATAAGGGTGGAACACTTGCAGAAAACAGCACTGCTTGGAACCGCTCAAATACTCCAGAAGCTGC
>NC_043020.1:24529116-24549116 GCF_006345805.1 Octopus sinensis
GTTCCAGGTTCAGACCCACTGTGTGGCAACTTAGGCAAATGTCTTCTACTATAGCCTAGGGATGACCAAAGTCTTGTGAATGGATTTGGTAGACAGAAACTGAAAGAAGCCCCGTGTATACAGGGTGGTGCAAAAGTTAAAAAAAAAAAAAAGAAAGAAAACGCGTACAACACTGATTTATTTTTATCAAAACAAAATATAAAGTTACGATAAAAGTATTATTGTAGTTATGACAAATGAATTATTATGATTAATGACACTGAAAATATCAATAATCAGGTTGACTAATTTAATGTGCTAATAATTCTAATGAATTAAGTATTATAACGTTGACGTGATACTTACTATATACCTACTTTTGCACCTCCTGTATGTGTATGTGTGTGTGTGTGTGTGTGTGTGTGTGTGTGTGTGTGCGTGCGCGTGTCTTTCTGTTTGTGTTTGACCCCCCCACCATCGTCTGAAAATCAGTGTTGGTGAGTTAATCTCCTTGTAACTTAGTGGTTAATCAAAAGAAGCCGGATAAACAAGTACCACGCTTAAAAAATACGTACTAGGGTCAATTACTCGATTAAAAATTCTTCAAGGCGTAGCCCCAGCGTGGCCGCATTCTAATGACTGCACCAAGTAAAAGATAGAAGAGCGAACATATTTCCTTATTTCTTATTTTAATAAATTTTCTCTGAAACATTGTTTCATTTAGCACTTCATGAAAATAAGACCGCTGTAGGGTTTCGACACTGACCACATAGTATTTTTAGTGTTTCTTTTATTTTATGTATTAGTTTTAGGATAATTTTTATTGCAGAAATATAACACAATTCAGTAAGTTATCTCATGGGGGTCTTCAGTCTGAAAATTTGAAAATGAATTTATACACTCTCTAACTGATCGATAAGGTACTTGTACGCTATGTTTATTGATTACATTTATGACACGTTACACAGTTACAGCTATTTCATCCTCTCTTCGTTCTCTATATATATATCCTTGCAAGCGTATTGTGTATGGTAGTGTGTGTGGTGTGTGTGTGTGTGTGTGTGTGTGTAAAAGAAAACATCAATGAGAGAATATGTACGAAACGTTTAATGTTAAACAAGTAAACAAACTTGCAACTATATTGGCCAGTGTTTTTATTGACACAGACACGCATATACACATAAGTGAATATATATATACATATATATATACATAATATATATATATATATATATATATATATATATATATATATATAATATATACAGACATATGTATATATGCACATGCGAGTATTTATTAATAATTTATATTTCCAGACATTTAAAGTGACTTTTTAAAAACAAATAAACTGAAATAAATATATTTGTTTTCTTTGTCTGTGATTTCTAAAATAATATACTACCTCATAATCGTGCGTATGTGTGTGTGTATGTGCGTGTGTGTGTGTGTTGATCCTATCAACAACGGAACAGTACACCATATATGGTTGTATGCATGTTGTTTATTTTTTAACCAATTTTAGTTGCATTATATTCCCACTAACCGAATTCCTTGCCCTAAGCTGGTGAAACTCTATAATTTGGGTGTGGTTATAGAAGGGTATAAAAAATATAACTTTATTAATGTATGTACCAGAACATATATACACTTCGTTGCTGCACCTTTCTTAAACGGTGACAAACAGATTTTAATCATATTTCTAGAAACATTTTGATATATTTATGTCTTTCGTATTTTTGCTCAAATCGAGCATCCATTATTACAGTTGGCATCGGTGCCATTTTTGTTGTAGCTGACACCTTTGTTGTTTTTCTTTACTACAAGAAAACGCTGACTGAGCATAGATATGTAACGAAAAGCGTTCTAAGATAGACAAATGACCTCATAATGTCGGCTTATAAAATTTAAAAAAAAACTGTGATGGTTATGACTGGGATATTTTGCTGATAGACCTCCACTATCATGGAACCGCCACTGTGTTAGTTATTCCCAGCCATTTCAGTCGCAACAACCCCTTACTTTAAATTCTTTCCAAAACTGCACGTTTTGAAAGGTTTGTCACCTGTGCTGCCAGTCATTTCTTTGCCCCAAGTGGCAATCGTTACGCTGTGCAATACCTTTACGTGCTAAGAACATTAACCAAATTACACTTATACCAGACCTTCCGTAGCTTAAAAAGAAGTGGGCTGCGCTGGATAAAGTAGTCCAAAAAGCACTGTGTGCGCCAATAAAAAGACGTGTTGGCTATGCTGGGAACGCTTTTTTTTTATATATCTGTGCTCAGGCAGCGTTGCCTGCAAGAAGTCTGCAGTTGGTTTCTTTTGTTATTCTCTATGGGTCTTGTACAAAACTAGGAGTACTTTTTTTAATAAGATACTGCTCCCCTTTCTTCATCTCAATCATTTTATTGAGACGTCAGCTCAACGACCGATACCAGCAGGCTTTGGGACCCTTTCTTCCTCCCCTCCCCCCTCATCTGTCTCTCTCCCTACACACGCACACACACACATATGTATATATATATATCCACTAATATTTACGGATTTTCAGTTATATATTAGATATATTATCAGCAAAGCGATCTATTTTCGTTATATAATAGTATCTGATAGCGATTCCTGTGGACGTACTTAAAGTAAATTCCAAGGTAAAACACACACACACACACAGTATAGACAGACAAACAGACAAGCAGATGGATAATAGAAGCATTTTGTTACATTGCTTTCCCGATTACGTGGAGCTCACAACGATTTTCGTAACATGTTAGGTTAAAGATTCTAATTTCTACGGTTACGTAAATGATATCGCCTGACGTAATAGTTAGCACTAAGGTAGGGTTTATAACAGAAACACTGAACGACACATGTTGCCAAGTTACATCTATATTTAGTACATGTGCACATACAGGTGCGAATGTGTGTATGTGTGTATGTGTGTGTGTGTTATTTGTTATTGACCAATTTGAAAATAACTACACACTTATTGAAGGTGAAACTATAAATTTAGTGGAATAAAATTCATTAAATATTTTAAGTTGTCTGAGACTTCAACTTTCGCCATTTATTCAGTGATAATCACACTTACACATAAAAACACTAATATATATGTGTATATATATATATATATATATTTGCATACATATATCCTTACAGATTACGGTGAAATATACTGTCGAGCGTTCAACAGAATACATGTATTTTGGGTGTATGTGTTTGCGTGTATGTGTATACACACACACACACACACACACATATATATAAATGTAGATAGTTAGATAGATAGATACAGATATATGTACAGATAGACATATTAAAATATATATATATATATACAAACATATATACATGTATGTATATATGTGTGTGTATATATATGTACATGTATGTGTGCTTGTGTGTATATAAACATAGATAGTTAGTTAGATACAGATATATGTACAGCTAGACATATTAATAAATATATATATATATATACACAAGCACACATGTACATATATATATACACACATATATACATACATATACATGTATACATACATCAGAATATATATATATAATATATACATATAGTCATACGCAGATATAAACATACATACATGCACATGCATACATACATACATACATACATATATACATACATACATGCATGCATACATACATACATACATACATACATACATACATACATACATACATACACATGTATACGTGCTCATACAACACACACACACACACCAACACAGAGAAAGCCAGAGACAATGATTGTTTGCCGAAGTATGTTGAGAAGTGCTAAGTAAATACCCAACTAATGGTTAAAGTTCTCATTTAGAAAATATTAGACATTACCGACGAATTTAATGTTGGAAATATGGCGGACGATGTATGAATAATTGGTTTGTTATTTAGAAGTGAATCTAACGACGCCACGCGGGATTTGTTCAAATACTGAATTAGCTCGGTGGACATGTATATTTCATATGTCTATTTGTATATCTGTCAATCCCCAAAATTTGTATCTATACGCAAGCACACGCAGTTATATCGGCATATAATGGAAAACATACCACATACATACACACACGCATATATATATAACACACACATACATGCGTATATATACTTATTTAAACTTGTATGAATATGAATGGTTGTGTGTGTGTATGTATGTCTATATATATATATACACACACATATGTGTGTGAGTGTGTGTATATATATATATGCATGTATATATATGTATATATGTCTACATACATATGTATGTATATATGTATGTATATACGTGTGTGTATATATATATGTATACATATTATATACATATATATATATATGTATACATATATATACATACTATATATATATATATATATATATATATATATATATATATTATATATATATTATGCACACAATAATATGTATATATATATATATATATATATATATATATATATTATATATATATATGTATGTATACATATACATATTATGCACGCAAGGTCATAAGCACACACCAACGTGCAGATAAGCTTGTGCGTGTGTGTGTGTGTGTGTGTGTATACATATGTTTATACATATATTTATATACGTGCACGCAAGGTCATACTCACACCGACGTAGAACGTACAGACAGTGGCGCGTATAGACACACATAGTTTGGTAAATATTTAACTGTATAATCATATATTTTTAGCTTCATTTACAATATTAGAACGTACTCGGCTTTTATTTGAAAGTAATTGTACAGAGGTTTACACTCATACACACTAGAGCATCTACATACACATGCCCACGTATGCACGCGCGCGCCTGTTATGTGTGTATGTATGTGTGTGTGTGTTGGTTAATTGAAAACGTCTTCCCACTTGTAAGATTTATTACTTTGAATTCCATCCACTGTGTTCTGTAATTGTTTTTCTGTTTATTTCTGCAAGTATTTCACTAATTTTGGTCGAATGATCTCATGGAAATTGTTTCACATTTTGATTGGTTGTAGATGCAAAGCGCCATATTCGGAGGTTTTTTAAAATTATCTTTCGACTACAAACATACTGACATTAACGCAGATATATCATTTAACTTATACTTGTTTCAGGTATTAGACTGCGGCCATGTCGCAGCACTGCCTTCAAAAATCGAAACCTAGTGTTTATTCAATCGATTCATTTGCCGAACCGCTAAGTTACGGGGACGTAAACACATCAAAACCGGTTGTCAAAAGTGATGGTGGCGAAACACACACGCACTCACATACGACGGGTTTCGTTCAGTTTCCCTCAAGCACCATTGGGGGGCAACCACAGGCACAAAGATACACACAGACAGGTATATATATATATAATTTTAATCCAAACGGGAAACAAAAAAACAACAACATGGAACAATTACAGTATTATATATATATATATATACACATGTATATCTGTGTATATATATATATATATATATATTATATATATATATATATATATATATATATATATATATTATATATGAGAGAGAGAGAGAGAGAGAGAGAGAGAGAGAAGGGAATGCTTTAACCAAATCCACTCACATGTCTTTGGCCGGTGGCTATAGTAGTAATTACCTGCCGAAGGTGCCACGCAGTGGGACTGAACGCGGAATCACACAGCCATGCCTCCGTTTATATATGATTGTGTTTCTATCAATATTTGAATATATATATCTATAAATCTTGAAGCCGCTGAGATCAACTTAACGATGTTTGCATCATTTAAGACAATTTCATCTACATACAAGCGTCGACCGATGCTCGCCCTGTGCTTTTGTCTCGGAAGAAAAACTTCTTAAGGACACCGTGTAAAAAGAAAATGCTTGCATAGCTGACAGCAGACTCCACACATACCACTGTCACGGCATAATTTTGCCTCCTCAATGACAGAGATCATCTCGGTATAGCGAGGTATCTAGGAAGATATGTTTCAGTAAATCACGAGACAGCAGTTATCAATTTAACAACGTGTATCTCATATAAAAGATCGATATTCACAAAAAGGGCGAAGACTCTCGCCCTGGAATTTCGTCGCAGAGAACTTCATTTGAGACTGTAGTTCAAAGAGAAAGCTTCTTCAAAATGACAACTTCTCCAGTTTCTGAAGAAGAGGTTTGCTCGAAACGTAAAAGACCCTTTCTTTCCTTCTCTTAACGTCTTATTAATACCTTGCCTGTACCTTGCGTCTACGCGTTGTTGTTTTTTCTTGGTTTTTTCACCGTTTTTTTTTAGTTTGGAAGAATTATATATATATATATATATACATATATATATATAATATATAACTATATATATTATTATTTTGGAATAATTATACACACACACACACACAAACGCACACACACATACACACACACACACACACACACACATATATATATATATATTGCTAAGTTACAGGGACATATACACACCAACACCAGTTGTCAAGCTGTGATAGGGAACATACACAGAGACAAAGACATACACACATAAATATACATACATCCCAAATACACTCCTAAGGTGCCACGCAGTGGGGCTGAACCCAGAACCATGTGGGTGGGAAGCAAGCTTCTTAACACACAACATACAACCACGCCTGCGCCTGTATATATATATATATATATATATATATATATATATATATATATATATTATATATATTGGAAAAACTAACAAGGTTAATATAACGTCACGTAATCGATTAATTAAATTTTCTCAGTTTCAAATGAGACACCGATATAGGTTAAATCACGTGATCGGGGTGAGGATTGTCATTTTCTGTTTTAAATTGATTTATGTGTGTTTATTAGTTTGTTTGTTTATATATTGTTGGTTTTTGTTTGTGACTAATGGATGAAAAACTGATTCAGTAAATTTTCTTTTTCTCTGAAATTATCGTTGTTGTTGTTGTTGTTGTTGCTGATGTCATTTTTGTTGCCGTTCTTTGAATTATTGTGATATGGATTCCATAAAAAAAAATAGAAACATACATACAGCCATGTATTTTCACTTGCATACATACATGAACGCATTTATACACACCAATACACATAACGCACACACACACACACACATAGACAGAAGAGTCGGAGCACATATACGTACACATTGCCATTTCATATAAACACACACATGCACACATGTAAATATATCATCTGGTTAATACACACAACCACACACACACAATCTTACATGGATATGTAAACACCTATGTATATATGTGAGTGCGTAGTACAACGAGTGTGTGTGTGTATGTATACATATATATATATATATATAATATATATATATATATATATATATATATATATATTTATGTATATATACATTTGCATAATATATGTGTATATACACGTATATAAATATATGCATCGATACACACACACTAACTCAATCACACACACACACACACACACACACACATATATATATATATATATATACGCAAACATACATATGTGTGCACTCATCTATGAATGTGTACTCGCCTCTTATACTAACAGTAATGTGTTCGTGGAGATACTGATGGAAAGATTTCATTGGCTAAAATGTCCACGCGCAAGCATACAAACGCATTTACACACGCGCAAAGACGAAGCCCATCCGCCCCTGTTTTAATTTAAATTAAAAATTAACTAAACAGCATATCATCATAACTATTATTCTTATCATTTTTATTATTATAAATAAAAATCATCATCATTATTATTATTATTATTATCATTATTATTATTATTATTATTATTATTATCATTATTATTATTATTATTATTATCATTATTATTATTACTATTATTATTATTATCATCATCATCATCATCATTACTATTATTATTGTTATTATTGCTTTGGCTCTTTATGCTTCTTGTTTTTTGTACTTTTGTTTTTGGCGTGCGTTTTTGGTTTTGATTTTCGCCGAATTAAGCAGATCGATACGAATTCACAGCCGTATCGATGACGTCTTGTTTTTATTTTCTCAACTCGATGCCAACAGCTGGCAACTCGACTTAATTATATTAATCTTTTGCAATGGAACACGGCCAGGTATCTTGTTGTTATTATTGTCGTTGTTGTTTTATCCCCAACACAACTTTGATCCTGACGACCAATGATGAAATGCCTTCGAGCCGTGAATAAACAGGTTTTTTTTTATTAGTATGTTTTTTTAGACGCATTTTAATCTCAAACTATATAATCCAATATGTCACTCAAAATTGCAGCTAGAGGATGCTAGGGGGAACCATCATCCAGTCACTTCAATCTGTTTGAAATAGCAGCTAAAATACTCCCTCAAATCACGCATTTTACTCTAAAAATGTAACATACACGATTTAATCAATAATGAGGTTCCTAGACGGAGACTGTTTCTATGAAGGATCTTTCTTTTTATTTTATTTGTTTCACTCCTTAAACTGCGGTCATGCTGGAGCACCGCATTGAAAAGCTTTTATTTGAATGAATCGTCTCCAGGACTTCTTTTAAGCTTTTTACTTATTTTTTTTTTGGTTTCTTTTGTCGAACCGATAAGCTACGGGCAGCCCATCGCTGGTTGTGTAAAATGATGGTGGACACACACACGCTAAATATACGGAAAATCCAATTTTTTTTCCATCGAGGCTTTATATGCCCCAAAATTAAACTATATTCCTTAGAAAGTGATCGCCTATAAGCTTCAGGCTTATAAAACTAGCATTGAAGCCGCCTTTCGGGCAGCATTCGGGATAGATCCTGCGGAGAGGATCTTTGAGCCCTTCGGCCCCACTATCGGTGCGCTTCGTAGCCCTCTACCCTTGAGCAATGAAACTCATTTCTGCAAATGTACTAAGCAATGATGCTGATCGTGGTTTAATCAATAAGCGTAAGAGAGATTTAAATGCAGTAAAAATAGAGAGTCAGCGGGGCCCCCATTTAAGCGGCTCTTCAGAAATTGAACCTTTTTACGATACTCCCAGAGAGTTCATAGTTTGAAACTCATTGTCAGTGCTTGGATTTGGTCACCAATACCATGTATTTAGTTTAAAACCCAGTAAAAATAGGGGGAGGTCAGTGGGTCCCCGATTAAGCGGCCCTAATAAAAAATAAACCCCCTTAGGACATTCCCTAGGATTAGGGAAGTTGCTGGTTTGAGTTTCGTTGTCATTCTACAAATGGTCTAGGAGGCGTTAACGAACATATAAACGTAACGAACAAAGAAACATCATTCAAAGAATTTTAAAATCGACATCGCTTAACAAAAATCATCGTAGAAAATGTATATCTAAAGCTGAGTTGTCTGTGTGTGGCAGGTTTGGCAGCCTTCAACTAACACTATCTCCTCCGAGACCCTGCGGCGAAAGTTGACTAAAATTGATAGTATGATAGAAGAAAGCTTGCTCTTCATTCCGTAGAAGATAAAATTCAAATCGGTCCATCAAAAATTTTTTACATCAAAAAGATGCTTTTTTTATATGAAAATCCTTATTTTTTTACGATTTTTTGACAGCTGTGTCGCCATTTTTCGGTGTATTTCAACCAGAAAAATGTTCACTTAAAGAGAATTCCAATTCTAAAGGGTCGAAACAAACACGAGCACGGGCGATACTGCTAGTATATGTAAAACTTGCTTGTTAATGCAAATTCGGTGTGTTGCGTTCCATTACTTAATAAATGAAAAAATATATGGTAAATAAACAAACGACTTGACGTATACTAAATGTAAAAATGGATGGGAATCAAACGGAAGGTCCGTAATTCTTCATCAGTTATCGACCAATTGGTAATGTTCTGTTTCGCACCTCGAGGTCCCATAATGCTGCTAAGACGGCCCTGTATCCGATCCCTAACATACATACAATATTGCAATGATTCATGTCAGGGGTCCCACTTGTTTCGCAGGCCCTGTAAAAAGCCACGCGCGGCGCCTTCCCTACTAAAAGAAGGAATACCACAATTTATGAAATGTAGACAGGATGGTCATGGTGGGTATGTCCCCGACCATAAAGCCTTCTGGATCAAGTTAAAAAGAGGACGAAATTCTTGGAACAATGTATAGCCGAAGTTCCTTATCGTTCTGTAAGCGTAGGTCTGCTTTGATCCAGTTGGTCTTTGTTCGAAGGCATTCCGTTTTCCCCTACGCGTAGAACATACATTTATATGCAATGCATAATCGCGGCGCGCGCGTGTGTGTGTGTGTGTGTGTGTGGTGTGTGTGTGTGTGTGTGTGTGTGTGTGCGTGCGTGCATGCGCGCGTATATCTTTCTTTTTCACTCCTCATCTATCATTTCCGTTGATCATATCCTCGAAACGTTAAAACCTTACTGAATTCTTCCAGTTTTGCTGTTTATTTTTTACCCTTTTGTATTATATATATATATATACATATATATATATATTGGCCAAATAGCAGTGGAATCAATGTAAATATTTGAGTTCCAGTTGATGACACGAATATGTTAAAGCATTTGGTTGGTCCTTAAAAGAGTCGCTTGAAACGGCCGTAATGAATTGACACCTGTACATCTTTGTTACTCATAATATATATATATATGTAAAAGGATATATATGTATGTATGTAGGGAGAGGTATATATATGCAATGTATATATCTATATGTATGCAGTGTATATATGTATGCATATATAAATAGAAGTATATATAGTTGTACAAAGACCATGGCACTGAAAAACGAACTCAATACAGGAGGGCGGTGATGGCGAAGACGACACCGACAAGGACAACGATCCCGACATCCCGCCACCACCATCACCCATTCCACCCCACCCCCACCAACCACCTATACGACGCTGACGATGAATTAGATAAGCATTTCCGGTTGAGAGCACTGAACAGCTGTAGTGAAATGCCTACATAGAGCTGAACGTTCAATAAACACCAAGCCTGATTGCGCCCTCCCCCCTCTCCCAACCCATCGATCTCTATCGATAATACCTGCTGGAACCAATATTCTAACACCGAGACCATCACCATACCACTAAGTCACGTGACACCACTCCCGAATCTGAAATGTTATTAGTCAATCGATGTGATTGATGATATTGAGGATAAAATTTGGGAATGGTATTGCAATTTCGGTTGTGTGTGTGTGTGTGTATGTGTGTGTGTGTGTGTGTTGTGTGTGTGTGTGTGTGTGTGTGTGTGCATGAGGTTTTACAGATACATATATCTGTACCCGTATATTTACATACAAACACACATTTCTATATACAGACATAAATAAATATACGTTAATTCATAAGTACACTTACACGCACACACACACATATATGCATATATGAATGCATATGCAAGTATAGCGACATATCTAGAAGCATGTATATACATATATATATATATGTGTGTGTGTGTGTGTGTGTGTGTATGCATATGTATATATATATATGTATATGGATATATATGTGTGTGTGTGTGTACCTATGCATATGTACCTATATATATGTATATATATATGTTATATAATGTTTGAATATATGTACATGTATATGTATACGTGTATATATATAATATATTATATATATATATATATATATATGCATATATATATATATATGTATGTGTACATAGGTATATATGTGTGTATATATATATATAATATGTACATGTGTATATATCTATCTATCTATCTACATTATATATATATATATATATAATATATATATATATATATATATATATATTATACATATATATATATAAAGAGAGAGAGGAGGAGAGAGAACGGTGAATGGAAGTATTAAGGTGGGAGACAGACAGGCACCATTCGGAGAGACCCACGTTGCACAATTCATACATTGCACAAACTACATCACGCAATCAATAATTGAAGATATATTAACATATTAACAATTTGTCTACATCATTAGTAGATTAGTTATACACACGCAAACGCATATACACCCACCACACACAGACACACATGCACGCACTCAATGTGTTGTCATGCATACATACGTTTCTACATATCCATCTATTTGTCTGTGTGCCTCTCTGTCCATCCATCTATCTCGCGTTTGTCTCCTGGGTGGAGGTGTCAAGATATAATATGCTTGTAACGAAACCAAAATGCCGGATGCCACAGGAAGCTAGTGTTAGGTAATTTGGTGGACACCGGTGAGAAGCAGTACTAAATTACCTCCCCTTCCCTCACAACGACGTAAGCCAATTAGAACAGACCTTGAAGGTGGCGTTGGTAGCTGAACTAGATTCAACTGGTATCTAAACATCAATCTCAAATAATTGGTAGAAGTTATATTACCTGGTAACTATATCGTATTCCCATTTGAATAGTTATCAATACATTCATGCGCACGCACACAAGCACACAAACACACACAGGCACACACACACACACACACACACACACACAACAAACACACACACACACACACACACACACACACACACATATGAGTGGAGGGCATATGCACACACAGTACTTTTCTTTTTGGAGAAGAGCGTAGACTCGAAACGTAAAATACTTTTCCTTTCATTTTTTCCTAAGCATAAACCCAATACATTTTTTATCTCCCAACTGCAACTCTTTCTCTGTCTCTCTTTCTCTCTCTCTTTCTCTCTCTCCCCCTCTCTCTCTCACACACACACACGCTCACATAATATCTTTTATGGACGTACTGTGCTAAATAACTTAATGATATATCAGTAGTAGATGAGACACTACGCAGCAGCGCAGGCGGAATGCTTGACGTGCAATTCTACCTTTTTGCGCTTCGTCAGCATCTCTAGTTTTTCTGTTGATATACTAAAGTCGAAAACGTAATGTACTTTCCAAATTTTATAACAGCATTAAGCAAAACTTTAGTTGTGAGTCTTTAATCTTTCTATGGTATTCACAAAGTATGTATATTATAGAGGGCTGAAAAGGAAAATCGAAACGTTTTTAAAAGTTACTACGAATATGGATGAATGTGGAGAGCGAAGTAAAATGTTTCTGTCTACAAAGTCTTTTATCAGACACGTTTTGGTTTAATACAGAAAGTGGTAACCTGATTAAACAGTTTCGTAGCCGGATTATATTAGAAACTACACACACACACACACACGCGCAAATTATGTCATATTGGATTTTATTATATACATACATATATATATATATATATATAAATGTATATGCTCACATACATCATATACAGTCTTATATGGAATAAAAGAACGATTTTCGTCTGTTATATATATATATACATTATCTAACACATTACATGCATTTTACTTATAAGCCCACGTATCTATAGATACATTTTATATACATATTTTACACAGGCATAAACTTAAAATCGTATACATACATACAAAAAAAGCGCAAACGTTCATTCATACACAAACACACAATATATATATATATATATATATATATTATATATATATAATATATATATATATAATATATATATGCACAGACATCTGGTACATTTCTGGCGAATGTTAAAAAGATTAAGAGCGGGGGAACAATTCAATTCTATAAGGAAATGAAATTTTAAAATCTTACAAATAATTTTTTCGTTTGTTTTTGTGAGAAAATGTCTAAAATAGAAAAACAAACGTTAAATACTCAAACGAACATATATCTACCAACACAAACTTTTATTCAAAAACTTGCCATTACATAGTTAGATGTTTGCTTAAACACATCAAAAACACTCACGCTCACATACGTGTTTATGTATGTATATACATCTATATATATATAGCTATACATACAGTGATATACATATATGTACAGACACACGCATATATATATATATATATAATATATATATATATATATTATATATATATATATATTGCGTCCCCACTCTGCTCCGCCATAATATATATATATATATATATAATATATATATTAAATATAATATTGCGTCCCCACTCTGCTCCACCATATATATATATATATATGGCGGAGCAGAGTGGGGACGCAATATTCCCAGAGCAGTTGAATTAACCATAAACACATACGGTTACGTATACTTATGCGCACCCTTATTCGTCGAGGTCATTATGTTTGTTATTTAGTTTAATATTGTTCCAAATATGGGTAAAATTAAATAAATATCTCTAGTCAAATGCAAAGGATTTGGGATAAGAGACCGGAGTGAAATTAATTGCAGATCTACCGGCCTTTCACACACACAATATATATGTGTCTGTGTATGTGTGTGTGCGCGTGTTGTGCGAGTCTGTGTGCGATAGATAGTTAAGCTGTATATTGTATAACCATTATATATGAATTAAATACACACACACAGGCACGTATATAGATGCATGGGTATGTTTTTATTTGCATATGCGTATATAAATACATCGTACTCGTGATATTAAACAAATATTTCTTCTAAATATACATTACAAAAACATACTATATAAATATATAACCATCTATATACACACCAGTTTCCCAATCTCTCTCTCTCTCTGTCTCCTTGATACACAAACACACACACACGCACACACACGCGCACACGCACACACACGCACACACACACACACATACGCACACGCACACACATATATTTGTGTGAGTGTGTGCGTGTTTGTTCGTTCATTTGTGTTTTAGGCAATGAATGAAACAGAATGTTTGAAGCAGACATTATATAAACATATTACATGTGTATATATTTGCTATCAATGGATATGTAAATGTTTATACACACACATACCCATCCTCAGTGCGTACATATTCAATCGCTCACTTACATCATTTTATTGAGAGTAACTTCGATGTCACTTTCACAATGCCTAGTAAACTCAAAATTTTGAGCATTTTATCTAGTTTGTTTCATGCACATTAAGGCATTTGTTTTTAATGCACACGCAAACATATACACACATATATACAATCATACATACACAAATGCATATACTTACACACAAACATCTATACACATGCAAACACGTGTATACACGTGTTTGAATGTAAATGTAGATAGATAGATAGATAGATAGATAGATAGATAGATAGATAGATAGATAGATAGATAGATAGATAGATAGATAGATAGATAGATAGATAGATAGATAGATAGATGTACCTAAAAGCCTATTTGTATTTTTAAGTGTAAATGCAGACATCTTATATATATTCAGATACACTTGTATATATACATGCATGCATATGAACGCATGATTACAGCCCTTCCTCAACAATCACGCACACTTTCATGGGAGATGAAGAGAAGTGTAACGATGTGAGAGAGGGATCCAATGTTTTCTCAGTAAATAACAGTGGTAGGTAACGGACAGCTTCAATGTTATTGATGGTAGGTCTGAGATTTGTTTGATGTTGACTTCTCGAAATTATCTCTGACTCTCTAATTCCCACAGTCACTCTTTCTCCTTTCTTTCTGCCTCTATCTCTCTCTCTGTCTCTCTCTCCATCTCCCGAACTGATATCATACTGGGTACATTGTGCTCTCCGTCTATATATATATATATATATATAATATATATATATATATATATATATATATATATATATAATTAATCAATATAGGGTGGCAAGGAAAATTTTGTAGAATTTTATTGCCACCAGCGGCCCAGTGGGAAAAAATTAAATAGTCATAGACCATTTTAAGTCAACATTAACAATTAAGGAACGGCCATAATAGGCCATTCACCCACTAGAAATAACAGCCAAAGCTTCTACCGCAAATAAAGATCAATTCCGTAAACAGGAGAAAATTAAAAAAACATTTACCCTGTAATTTCTTGTACGGTATACCGTTTCATCCGCTGTTTAATGGTAAACTAACCTGATTAAATTAAATCAAGCCAATCTTCCATAAGCCCTCGGATTCTTCAGCAAGAAATAGCTCAAGTCGGAACAAATATTTACACGAGGCATACCCAATCTTGCCAAGGCAATATCTGACCTAAAATTTTCAAATCGTCGCACTCGCGCCAAATTTATCGGCAGCAAATAAATATCAGCCGTCGATTCCATTACGGAATTAACCAAAAAATTCATAATTAATCAATATAGGGTGGCAAGGAAAATTGTTGTAGAATTTTATTATGGCCGTTCCTAATTGTTATGTTGAACTTAAAAATGGTCTATGACTATTTAATTTTTTCCCACTGGGCCGCTGGTGGCAATAAAATTCTACAAAATTTTCCTTGCCACCCTCCCTATATGATTAATATGAATTTTTTGGTTAATTCCGTAATGGAATCGACGGCTGATATTTATTTGCTGCCGATTAAATTTGGCGCGAGTGCGACGATTTGAAAAATTTAGGTCAGATATTGCCTTGGCAAGATTGGGTATGCCTCGTGTAAATATCTGTTCCGACTTGAGCTATTTCTTGCTGAAGAATCCGAGGGCTTATGGAAGATTGGCTTGATTTAATTTAATCAGGTTAGTTTACCATTAAACAGCGGATGAAACGGTATACCGTACAAGAACTTACAGGGTAAATGTTTTTTTAATTTTCTCCTGTTTACGGAATTGATCTTTATTTGCGGTAGAAGCTTGGCTGTTATTTCTAGTGGGTGAATGCCTATTATGGCCGTTCCTTAATTGTTAATGTTGAACTTAAAAATGGTCTATGACTATTAATTTTTTCCCACTGGGCCGCTGGTGGCAATAAAATTCTACAAAATTTTCCTTGCCACCCTATATGATTATTATGAATGTTTTGGTTAATTCCGTAATGGAATCGACGCTGATATTTATTTGCTGCCGATAAATTGGCGCGAGTGCGACGATTTGAAAATTTTAGGTCAGATATTGCCTTGGCAAGATTGGGTATGCCTCGTGTAAATATCTGTTCCGACTGAGCTATTCTTGCTGAAGAATCCGAGGGCTTATGGAAGATTGGCTTGATTAATTAATCAGGTTAGTTTACCATTAAACAGCGGATGAAACGGTATACCGTACAAGAAATTACAGGGGAAATGTTTTTTTAATTTTCTCCTTTACGGAATTGATCTTTATTTGCTGGTAGAAGCTTTGGCTGTTATTTCTAGTGGGTGAATGGCCTATTATGGCCGTTCCTTAATTGTTAATGTTGAACTTAAAAATGGTCTATGACTATTTAATTTTTTTCCACTGGGCGCTGGTGGCAATAAAATTCTACAAAATTTTCCTTGCCACCCTATATTGATTAATTATGAATTTTTTGGTTAATTCCGTAATGGAATCGACGGCTGATATTTATTTGCTGCCGATAAATTTGGCGCGAGTGCGACGATTTGAAAATTTTAGGTCAGATATTGCCTTGGCAAGATTGGGTATGCCTCGTGTAAATATCTGTTCCGACTTGAGCTATTTCTTGCTGAAGAATCAGAGGGCTTAGAAGATTGGCTTGATTTAATTAATCAGGTTAGTTTACCATTAAACAGGGATGAAACGGTATACCGTACAAGATATTACAGGGTAAATGTTTTTTTTAATTTTCTCCTGTTTACGGAATTGATCTTTATTTGCGGTAGAAGCTTTGGCTGTTATTTCTAGTGGGTGAATGGCCTATTATGGCCGTTCCTTAATTGTTAATGTTGAACTTAAAAATGGTCTATGACTATTTAATTTTTTCCCACTGGGCCGCTGGTGGCAATAAAATTCTACAAAATTTTCCTTGCCACCCTATATTGATTAATTATGAATTTTTTGGTTAATTCCGTAATGGAATCGACGGCTGATATTTATTTGCTGCCGATAAATTTGGCGCGGTGCGACGATTTGAAAATTTTAGGTCAGATATTGCCTTGGCAAGATTGGGTATGCCTCGTGTAAATATCTGTTCCGACTTGAGCTATTTCTTGCTGAAGAATCGAGGGCTTATGGAAGATTGGCTTGATTTAATAATCAGGTTAGTTTACCATTAACAGCGGATGAAACGGTATACCGTACAAGAAATTACAGGGTAAATGTTTTTTTAATTTTCTCCTGTTTACGGAATTGATCTTTATTTGCGGTAGAAGATTTGGCTGTTATTTCTAGTGGGTGAATGGCCTATTATGGCCGTTCCTAATTGTTAATATATATATATATATATATATATATGTATGTATGTATATGTATATATATATATATGTATGTATATATATTATGTATATATATATGTATGTATATATACATATATATGTATGTATACATGTATGTATTAATGTAAATATATTATATGTACATGTATGGAGGTAACTTGCCTCCAAAATGCACGATTGCGAGTTCAATTCTACTGCGCAGAACCTCAAGTAAGTGGTTTTTATGATAGCGTCCGGCTGACCAAAGTCTTGTGAGTAGATTTGGAAGAGGAAACTGAAAGAAGCCTGTCGCATGTATGTATGTACCTATGTATCTGTGTGTGTGTGTGGTGTCTTAGTGCCTGTGTTTGTCCCACCACCACCGCTTGACAACCAGTGTTGGATTTATTACGTCCCCGTAACCTAGTGATTCGATTAAAAGAACCGATAAAATAAGTACCAGGCTTTAAAAAAATTTAAGCCCTAAGTGGTGCCCCAGCATGGCCGCAGTGAAATGACAGAAAATGAAAGGTTAAAGATATACACTTTTATAAACGTTTGTGTTATATCTTCATGAATGTATGAATTTGTGCATCTATAATTGTATAAATTTAGATATTGTTTGTAATGCTATGAATGTGTGTTATTTTGTTTGTTGATTAAATTTTTTGTGGAAAGGTTTTTGTTATCGAAATATGTGTTTGCAAGTGTATGTATGAGTGTACGTTTACTAGTGTGCATATTTCTATTATTCACACGGGCACACCGTTGACGAATGTTTAACAATTTCATTTTGCAGTCACGTGGTCCAGCAGTTGATTCCTTGTAGACGGATCGAAACCTCGTATCAACATCGTGCTGACTCAAGCTTTGTAAATGAAATCAGCAGACAGATTGTCAAATGGAATGTATCTGTTTTTTAAATTCCCATCTTGTCACATGCAGTGACAAGGATTGCATTAATGGTAGCTACGATTATATCGAGTTTATACCCAACCACACTTAAGCAAATTCAATTAAGGAATAAACCAGTTACTCAAAGTATTGAATATTCATCGTCGACATCGACAGCGAACCAGAATTTCAGCAGATCACTGTCAAAGTGACATCACTTCTGTTTTATAGTCAAGACAGTTTGACGGATTTTTTAGTCTGTCTACGAGACAATAGTGTGTTTAGAAGCTTTTACCAAACTAATGAATCTTTCTTTGCTGTGAATATGTTTGTGTGCGCGCGTGCGTATGTGGCATATGCATAGCTGTGCTTCTAGGTTCATTCAGGAAACTCAAATAGGAAAATCTTTGGAATGCTTTGCAAGATATCATTCTCCCATTTATGTTCCGGATCTGAAAGTGGAGACACGTGAGTTTGGTTTACCCTTTCTTTAAAAAAAACGGTGGTACTTCAAGTCTTTTATGCAGATCTTCATTATACATGTAAATGTAAGTGTACGTCCAGTAGCGGGGTCTAAAAATTCTCTATTCCTTTCGCCATAGACGTTCGCTTTGACTTTCTGCTGGGCAGCTGACCTCTACAAAAGTGCATGCGTTTTATTTCTCTTTTCAGCGAACAATAACAAGTCTGTTACCCTTGCATCGGATTGTTATTACAAAGGAAATGTTCCACCAGAATTCCTTATTTTCAAAGGTCTGAACGCATTCCGGTTTTCGTATGCATTTTGTATGACCGTTGAAACAATCTGTCTTGCGTATCAAATCTCACTTGCAGCTACTTTCAGAAAGCAAAGAATTGATACACCTTATAACTAGATCTCTTCGTGCCACAGTAAACCAATTTGTATGTCATTTTGGCTTTCTACACTTCTTTTTCATATACCCGAGATTGATTTGTATAGAAAAAAACCCCCATCTTTGTACAAGCATCCACCAATTAGATATTCAGATATATTCATGGTGACGTTCCATTATGCAGCTTTGCCAGAGCTTTAAAGAAAGTTCCAGAAAATATTGATGCTGATGTTAATATAGTGTCTGTCCTGATTCTATCCAGCCATAATGTATTCCGGTTAAAATCCTACTTATCATTCCGGAT
>NC_043020.1:24554116-24559116 GCF_006345805.1 Octopus sinensis
TGATGTTGTTATTATTATTATTATTATTATTCAGATCACTGCTTGGAATCTTGGGGTTAGTAGCCCGCGCTCTTAACCTCTACGCCATATGCCCGTAAGCGTAGAGGTTAAGAGCGCGGGTTACTAACCCCAAGATTCCAAGTTCGATTTCAAGCAGTGATCTGTATAATAATAATTATAATAATAATAATAATAATAATAATAATAATAATAATAATAATAATAATAATAATAATAATAATAATAATATAATAATGATAATAATATTACTAATAATAATGATAATAATAACAGCAACAACAACAACATCGAAAAATACCTTAGGAATGAGAACCCAGGTCCGAAATTTCCCCCAAGACACATGACGACGGCTGGAGGGTATACCAGCCGAAAAGTAGTGTTAACAACAAACAAGATGAGGACGAATATCCGTCAAATGTAAATAATGTACATAATTCCTCATCTCTTAGATATAGAACTGTATTAACGAGAACAATATTTCCACCATCATCACAACCACCGCGTCTGTCACCATCACCCCCGGGGAGGGACTACTATAAGGTCAATAGCAGTGCAAGAAATAGCAGCTAAATATCACTGAAATCACTCCACTTAGAAAAGGAAGGAAATGACACATTACATAGTGTAGGCCTACTAAGAAGTAAAGGCACGTGGCTTAGTAGTTAGAATATTCGGTCCACGATCGTAAGGTCGTGAGTTCGATACCCGGTGTCGCTTTGTCCTTGAGCAAGAAACTTTATTTTATGTTGCTCCAGTCCATTCAGCTGGCAAAAATGAGAGCTGTACCCGTAATTCAGTGGGCCAGCCTTGTCACATTCCATGTGTCACACTAAATCTCCCCGAGAACTACGTTAAGGCTTAGCGTTTCTGTGGAGTATTCAGCCACTTGCCCGTTAATTTCACGTGCAGACTGTTGCCACCGACGGAGTGCTAGTTTCTTACTAAGAAGCAATAGATGGGATGGGCATGGCTGGTTGGCTTAATGGAATGTTTGATCAATATCTTTACCTAGGGCTAAAGACAACAACAACAACATCATCAAAAACAACATTAAGAAACCCATGGAACTTCTGAAGTACTTCACGATTTCAACATTCTCTCATTAATCTCTCACAGAATTCTGTTTTTTTTTTCTTTTTTCAAATTAAAATAAAAAAATATAGTAAACAAACAAGAAACACAACAACAAAAATGCGAAAGTAAAAAGAATATCAAACCCTCCTCCCCCACCTCCTTTGCACCTCCACCACCACCCCGCCACCGCTGCCGTCACCACCACCACCGTATGTGGAAATAAAACAAGGACAACAAGAATAATCATAATAAATTTGATGCAAATTAATCACATGTGCACACACACACACACACTCACTTACACATTCACACACACATTCACACACATACGCATTCACACACTCACTCACTCACTCACACATTCACACACACATTCACACACATACGCATTCACACACAGGCCGGGACTATGCGAACGTGCTTCTGGGAATTTTCACAGGCAATTTGAGAAAGAGTCAGCTCCGGATTGGGCCGAGATTTCCTTTGATGTACTTCACGCCCTAACTTCTCTCTTTCTCTCTCACTTCTTCTCTCTCTTCCTCCCCCTCTTTCACTTTCATTCTATCTCTAATTATATTTCTCTCTCTCTCACTCTCTCACTCTCTCTCTCGCTTCCTTTTTCTCTTTCTCCAACCTTAAATTCATTCTTCATTTCTTTCTCAAGTAAAATCACTCCCCCACCATATTCCTCTATTTCTCGCTCAATTGCTCTAGTTATCACTCTCACCCTCTCCTCCTCTCCCTCACAAACTTTCTTTTCATCTCTCTCTCTCTCTCTCTCTCTCTTACAGTCTCTCTTTAAAACTTTCTTTCTTGGTTTTCGTTCTTATAAATCCTTCATTCACTTCTCTCATTAAAACTTTCCTTCATAAATTTCTTCATTCCTCTATCCAATTCCATTCTTCTCTGTCTTCATTCTTTTTCTCACCCCTTTGTTTTTCTTTCCTTCTTCCCACATTTCTTTACTCAGCTTTTTCCTTCATGAATCCATTCTTCTTCGATCTCTTTCATTCATTGTTCTATCGTTCTAGCTTTCCATTGCTTTCCTCTCTCCTTTTCTTTCACCAGAGTTTAATCATTCTTTGAAAAAAATTCTCTTTAACTGAGAGTGCACGCGCATACTGAAGTGTGTGTGTGTGTGCATCCACATATATATATATATATATGTGTGTGTGTGTGTGTGTGTGTGTATTTTTCTGGATATATGTGTATATGTATGCATAAGTGTTTGTATTTTTATGCTTGTAAACATGGGAATCTTTGCCTGTGTGTGTATGCATCTGTGCACGTGTGTGCACGCACTTGCGTATGTAAGTGCATGCACACGTGTATGCACATGTATAGATGTAGAGCCTATGGATCTATGTGCCTGTATGCACACGCACGTATGTTGGAGATTTCACTCATATACACGCACACATATACATACATACGCACATATATATATATTATGCTTGGTTGTGCGCGCTTGAATTTGCGTGTGTACATGCATCAGCGATGTGTGTTTGTGTGTGTATGTATGTCTGTGTGTATGTATGTATGTATGTGTGTGCGCGCGTGTGCGTGTGTAACAATTTCCGGAGTGAAGGGCATGGCGTGGATAGAATGTGGACATGTGGAATGCTTCAAGTGGACATTGAGAGGAATAAAGAGAACAGCTTAAAAAGTGGGGTTTCCTTTATCATCATCATCATCATTATTATTATTATCATCATTATAATTACTACTACTACTTTTTATACAATAAAAAATTTCATTGTCAATTGGTGTATTATTGTTATTATTATTGTTGTTGTTGTTATCATTATTATTGTTATTATTATTATTATTATTATTATTATGTAATAAAAATTGTCATTGTTAACTGGTGATTGGAGTTTAAACGATAAGTTGGAGAGATAGAGGAGGTTAAAATTAAAGAGAGCGAGAGAGAGAGAGGGGGGAGGGTTAGAGGGAGAAAAAAAGGGCTCAATGCAGGGATAAGGAGTAACGGGGATCAGAAGGGAAAAGGGAAACGAAGTAGAAAATGATGTTTGACTGGCTTCGAATGGACAAAGATGTTAGACCAGAAATAGTGTGCGCGCATATATATATATGTATATATATATATAGTAGGGGGTCCTTCGGTAATGAACTTTGTAGCATTTCAAGCGAGTATTTGGCTAACAGAGTGCTTGGAAGGAGTACCGTCAACATTTCTTGTGTATCAACCAATTAAAAAAGCATAAACTGATTAATTAATAATATTCTTTTCTATTCTAGTCACAAGGCCCGAAATTTGGGGGGGGGGAGGAGGCCAGGCACTTAGATCGACCGCAGTATGCAACTAGTATTTAATTTATCGACCCCGAAAGGATGAAAGGCAAAGTCGACCTCGGTGGAATTTCAACTCAGAACGTAAAAACAGACGAAGTACCACTGAGCGTTTCGTCCGGCGTGCTAACGTTTCTGCCAGCACGCCGCCTTAGTTGATTAATAATTCTAAAGACTGTAAATCCAAGGCGATTACAATTAGATGTTTGCCTTCGTTTGTATTCAGTTATTATTATTATTATTATCATAAAGAGTTGGAAAATGTGGTGAGCTGGCAGAATCGTTAACACGCCGGGTGAAATTCTTAGCGTCTGTCGTTACATTCTGAGTTCAAATTCCGCCGATGTCGAGTTTGCCGACATCGGGGTCGATAAATTAGGTACCAGCTGAGCACTGGGGTCGATGTAATCGACTTAATCCCTTTGTCTGTCCTTGTTTGTCTCCTCTATGTTTAGCCCCTTGTGGGCAATAAAGAAATAAGAATCGTTAACACGCCGGGTGAAATTCTTAGCGTCTGTCGTTACATTCTGAGTTCAAATTCCGCTGATGTCCAGTTTCCCGTTCATCCTTTCGAGATCGATAAATTAAGTACAAGTCAAGTATTGGGGGTCGATGTGATCGATTGTCACTCTCCCCACAAAAATCCAGGCCTTGTGTCTATAGTAGAAAAGATTATTATTATTATTATTATTATTATTATTATTATTATTATTATTATTATTGTTATGTAAAGTGGCTGAATCGTTGACGTAGCGGACAAAATGCTTAAGTGCAATTTCCGACTTTACCGTCTGGGTTCACATGCCATCAAACTCGACTTTATCTTTCCTCCGTTAGGGACCGATAAAATAAGTACAAGTTGAGTGCATGGGTCAATGTAATCGACCAGCTTTTCCCTCCCTAACTGCTCCCACCTTTCATCTTATCTATGTTTATAATGATAGCATCGGTGATGTTTGATTGTTTTTGACTATAATATACATCTAAGTACTTATTTATGCATTGAGTGATTCTGTTTACTGAAGGAACCTAATCAGTTCCGAAATACCATTCCTATTGCCTTTTTGTTATATGTATATATAACAAAAGAGGAAATTGGTAAGTTGTTATTTATTCACCATTACACGTGTTTCATTTGCTGATAGGAGTTAGAAAGTTTTACACAATATATAGACATGTAAGGCATTTTCTATGAGAAATCAAATAGTATTATTTAATACTTCCATCTGAAGAATTTCTAACAGAAAATTCCTTACATGTCTATATATCATGTAAAACTTTCTAACTCCTATCAGCAAATGAAACACGTGGAATGGAGTATAAATAACACCGGAAAATCACCAATTTCCTGATTTGTTACGCAATAACTCTGCATATAATATTTCCATAATTCTCAATTCTAATAAGCAGTTGCAACTGAGGCTACATACAGGAATTTAAAAATGGAATAAACAAATTTGCTTCAAGAGGAAACAGCTGAGGTTTATCCTACCTACCTACATACATGTGTGTGAGTGAGTGTGTGTGTGTGTGTGTGTGTGTGTGTTGTGTGTGTGTGTGTGTGTGTGTGTGTGTGTGGAGGCGCAATGGCC
>NC_043020.1:24561616-24564116 GCF_006345805.1 Octopus sinensis
GACAAACTAGGACAAAGGAATTAAGTCGATTATATCGACCCCAGTGCCTAACTGGTACTAATTTAATCGACACCGAAAGGATGAAAGGCTAAATCGACGTCGGCGGAATTTGAACTCAGAACGTAACGGTAGACGAAATACCTATTTCTTTACTACCCACAAGGGGCTAAACACAGAGGGAACAAACAAAGACAGACAAAGGGATTAAGTCCATTACATCGACCCCAGTGCGTAACTGGTACTTATTTAATCGAGCCGAAAGGATGAAAGGCAAAGTCGACCTCGGCGGAATTTGAACTCAGAACGTAGCGGCAAACGAAATACCGCTAAGCATTTCGCCCGGCATGCTTAACGATTCTGCCAGCTCGCCGCCTTAAAATTCACCAATACTATTGCCTTAAAATTCACCAATACCATTCGGAAACTGTCTCTAACAGAACTGGTTAACCTTTCGCTGCTCTTATGTTATATTATTCGGCAAACAGGGCATTTCCTTGGCGTTCATACATCATATATGATACACATTGCCATTTTTTTTCAACCGTTATAGTAACTTTGGACTTAACGGAAAAGCTTTATGCAATTGAAAACATTGAAGCAAGGGTAACTAAAAGTCTAAAACAAGGAAGGACGTTTAAGACTAACTTATGAAAATGCTTTAAACAGGAAAAGAGTTAAACCGTTATCAAGTGAGAAGAAACCAAATAGCGCCAATGGAGACTAGAAGCATCGTAAACATATACAGTAAGATCCGATTATAGCTTGAAAAGATATAACTTTGTAGAGCTATGAACTAAGCATCATTAGACAACGAGAGACATTAAACAACGCCACTACAGATCCATTGACTACGAACTAATTATTGCAGTATCGTAATAAATGTTACATAATTGTTGAATAAACGAGTTAAGCCTGTTAAGCGATACAAGTCACTACCATTATCCTAAGTTTAAGCTGGTTACACTGCTGTTATTTCAAATGGATTCCTGGCGCTATGGAACCGTCATTATTGGTTTAAGAGCAGAAGGGAAGATATAGTCAGGGTACAACATATCCAAAGCCATTCAGCTCTCTTTGGAACACATTAGCCCCAATAAAAGAATTTGGTCGATTATCATAATTACAATATCTTTGATATTGCGAAGGCGCATAACCTAGTGGTTAGTGTGTTGCCCTCGTGATCACAAGATTGTGGTTTCGATTCTCTGACCGGGTGGCGTGAAGTGTTCTAGGGAACAGCACTTCATTTCATGCTGCCCACTTAGTCATCGAAGGAAGGGGTATCAATGCAAGAAGGCGCATTGTGATCAGCGGTATTTAATAGCTACTGACAGTGTGGTCGATACGGTCATCAACGGTGATATAACGGCTTAGATTTACTAAATTTCGATCTGAAGTGAGTTTATGTCATTGCCGTTGAAACGCTAAAGCTGGGATATACTTTGTTGATTATAAACCTATGAAGCAGTCGAATTCATTTAATTCTATAAGAAGGTTATGAACATCAAAAGGGAGTATGTTATCTTCGGAACATTTCCACGGCCACATCCAGGTGAAAGTAGTCAACCGATAAGATTTCTTAAATTGACTTCAATTCCGAGAGAACTTCTCAACTTTAACGGTGGGACTTGGAAACAGTTTGCAAGTATCAGAGTCATGTGTCAAAAATTCCACATACTGAAATGCAAGTAGGTTTCAAGGGTCATCAGAAGAGAATGCGCACCGCTTCGAGGCCATCTTCTCAATGGCTTTTACAACACATCATAAACCTGTAACAAATAGGATATCAACCTGCAGTTCAAAGCTAGGTTGTGCAAAGACCTTATTTCTTCAATCGGAACCTGTACCTTGGCGAAGTGAGACCTAATAAAATCGATAGATACACGTAAGTCACATGTTTTTCAAACGCGGTGTTTATCGCTAATGGAAAAGGTATCACCGGAAGGCGAACCCAGAAATACTTCCGAACGATCAGTTCTTCAGGTAGAACACATTTGTGCAAATGTCTTTTACTTCGAATCGACTTTAGGACTCGTGGATAGAACTGGGTTGGGAGGAAACGTCGGGAGGATTGTATCTGTAAGTCAAAGGACCAGCGAGATCACATTTATTATGACATGCTAATTCTGTTTGGGAATTACATAATGGACACAAGTGCCTTTGGAATACTCGGCCATTTTGTAGCCTAATTCAATGAATCGGTTGTTCAGTTGGCTAAATACTTGAATATGTGTGTTTATGCAATTATGAATGTGTATGTGTGAGTGCATGCGTGTGTGTATGTATGTATGTATGTATGTATGTATGTATGTATGTATGTATGTATGTATGTATGTATATATGTATGTATATTCACATATGTGTGTGTGTGTGTGTGTGTGTGTGCAGACGTATATATATACATACTGGTTGTCAGACCAAAAGACACACACACACACGCACACGTGATGTAATTCTCAGTACGGAATCAAAAGCATTTTGCAATTGTCGTCAACAGAGT
>NC_043020.1:24569116-24579116 GCF_006345805.1 Octopus sinensis
TTGTGTATCAGGTTCTCATATTTCGATCGGAACACTAAAGATCTCAAATTCATATTTATCGTTAGCATTTCTCGTCAATCACAGCGGCATCAGACTGTAGAGACAGTTTGACCCCTGTTCTGTCCTTATTAAAGAGGATCCCTTATATTTATACACACCTTTCTGCCAGAAATTGACCGTCTGCGGCGAGCTGGCAGAATCGTTAGCACGCCGGGCGAAATGCTTACCGGTATTTCGCCTGCCGCTACGTTCTGAGTTCAAATTCCGCCGAGATCGACTTTGCCTTTCATCCATTCAGGGTCGATGAAATAAGTACCAGTTAGGCACTGGAGTCGATATAATCGACTTAATCCGTTTGTCTGGCCTTGTTTGTCCTCTCTGTGTTTAGCCCCTTGTGGGCAATAAAGAAATAAGAAATTGACCGTCTGAGAGTCAATGTCCTACATCGTTAGATTTGCATTTATGATGCGTGTATTGTCGTATGTTAATTGTAGCCCTGTGTTACAATATTAGTATTGCTTCCATATGGAATATTGTATTGCTGAAGTATTTCATAATATGTGGACATAACAGTTATTTTTAACCATCTGCTTTTGTTTAAAAGTATGCGCGCGCGCGTGTGTGTGTATTATGCTATGGTCGATCCTTGTTTTAATGCGCTATATATATCTGTATATATAAAATATGGATATTAAAACTGTAAGATTATATTTATTTTGAGAAATTCGTTCCTGTAAGAGATAATAATGGGACGCAAAAATATTTGTAATAAAGGAGATAAAATTCATAAGAGACTCTAGTTATTTCTATTGTGTTGCAATCATTTGTAGGAACATAATGTAGAAATATTTTGACACCTGCCTACGGAAACCTAACATGTCAAGCCGTTTATAGTACTCGTTGTCATTTTGAAATAATACCAATAATTTCTCTTTTCAATATTACAGAGGAAATGTTAAGGAAAACAGCTCGGTACATTTGGGATAGCATAAACAATGGATTGGACTTCTGGATTTAATAGCCCCAGATCTTGTTTCTTCAGAAAACCAAGTATGTTTGGTGAGGCTTATGGCAAATTTTGCTCGAGCTTTCCTTAAATAGAGAAATCTGTCGATAAAAGCGATTCTACGTAATTCTCGAGCAGGTTGTTTTAATTCCCAGAGGCGCAGTTGTGTTTTCAGTGTGGGCTTTAGCAGAATATATAAAAGCTTCCGAAAGACCATTGATGTTAAGTGGACAATTGCTTTGCGCAATGAAGTTTTTAAGTGGTGAAAAAGTTAACGTTACATTTATTAGCAAACAGAATATCTTCAATAATTTTCCTGTTTGTAAATGCCGATGACATATATGGTTTATTGAAAAGCCATTGAGTCGAAGTCACTAACAATACGTACTTGAAAGTTTAAACCGTAGACTGGATTATACCTCATGATATTCTATGATGTAGTTTTACATGCACAAACATAAGTATGACAGGTGTAGCGTCTTTCTTCAATGACGCAACTGTTTAGAAGTGTCCCGTTTTAATGAGTGGAGTAAACGAATGTGTCCTTATCTGAAGATAGAAGAGATGCAGGTTTTCCAGTGACGTGTAGGGACTAGCTTTCTTAAAATGCTTGGGGAGCTTTGAATCCTAGTTTATATAAAATGTCCTTTCTTTACTTTTGTAAAGCTTAACAATGAAGTTTATTTCTTATAATAAAAACAATGAATTCTCTAAATCTATATGCTGCTCATAACCATTTATGTAAAGGATCCATAAAGCAAAGTTCGTACGAATTGTACGGACCTTGAAAGACGTGACGAGAACGCACAACCACACAGTCCCCCACCAACACCACACACAGGTATACAAAGACATATAATAGTGTGTAGTTCTTTATTATCTTAAAACTGATTCTCGTTCTCAGAGATAACAGTGTTAGCTACAAAGATACACAAAACATTAACAATAAAGAAAAAAATAAAAATAAAAGGAAATCACGCAGAAACAAAACAATAAAAAATGAACACCAATAAAAAGAATAACAAAATGCATTAAGTGATGCTGTATAATTTTAACCTGATGACCTGCGGCACAGATTTTGACTTATCAATATTACAGATCTTAGTGACCCTGTGAACTACAAAGGGACAATAAACGTCGATTTCCTTAAACGATAGAATCACATGATAACAGGATGCACACACACACACACACTACACTACACACTTGTGTAGTATGTACATGCGTGTACATTCGTATTTCTCTGTGTGTATATGTATATACATATGTGTGTGTGTGTGCGCGCGCGCGCAAACACATACATTATATATCAAGTAACAGGGATTTATAAACCCTGGCAGATATCTTGTGAGCATTCAGTGGCAAACCTTGTTAACTACGTAAAATAATCGAAGACGGTTAAATCCAAACAGAATTTACATCCACGGTAACACACACACACACACACACACACATTCCCACACACGCGCGTTCGAGCGTGTGTGTGTTTGTGTCGATAGGTAGAAAAAGAGAGATCAATAATATGGATAGATGTACATTGCATATTGTTGTATTGGTTTCATATAATGATTCAGCGTTTCAGGAACGGATAAAATATGCACCGATCGAATGCTTGTATCGATGTAGTCGACTAATCACACCTCCATCACTACGCCTCTTCAAATGATTATCGTCGTGCCAAAATTTGTTACCGTCTACCAAATCTACTCACAAATGTTTGGTCAGCCCCAAGACCATAGTAGAAAATACTTGCCTAAGGTTCTGCGCAGTAGGACTGAACCCGGAACTATTTGCTTGCAAAGAAAACTTCTTATAAGAAACATTTCGTGAGACGGTCTTCGTATTTTGCCAAAAAGTTGGGTTTTTTTTAAATCAAAAATTATTGATTATGTTTAAATAAGGTTTAAAAACGAAAGGCAGAGTAGCATCTAACCGATGACAGAGATGGGTAGAATTACTCTTATGCAAATAAGAACATAAATTTCTTACGTATATTTTATGCGTTTAAAAAAAATGAAGAGAGCGCAAGGGCTTCGTCATATCTCTCTTCCATCACGTCTAAGTTAATGTTTTAAATATTATATATATATATATATAATTAACATTTTTTTTATTAAACCTTTTTTTCTAATACACGCGCACGCATACCCACACACACTATATATATATTATATATATATAATATATATATATATTATATATATATATATATATATATATATATATATATATAATATATACATACATATATATATACAAACATATATATATATACATACAAACATATATACATACATACATACATACATACATACATACATATATATATATACATATATATATATATATATATAATAATATATATATATATATATATATATATACAAAATTTAGAGGAATGACCACTAATAGTGGATAGCCTGTATACTAGAAATAGAAGTCAAACTCACCATTTACCACGAAGAATGTGTTCTCAAGAAAAAATTCAGCAAAAAACCAAAGAGTAAAAATAAACAAGACAAATTCTTCGTGGTAAATGGCGAGTTTGACGTCTATTTCTAGCATACAGGCTGTCCACTATTAGTGGTCATTCCTCTAAATTTTGTATGTATAAAAATGTTTAATCTTCGGATTTTTTAAAATATGTTAGGCCACTGGTTTCAATTGATTAATAGCAATTTCTATATATAATTTAATTATATATATATATATATATATTTCTATATATAATTAATTATATATATATATATATATATATAATAATAAATATTAGGGAATAAATCCAAATTTACAGGGAAAAAATCAGATTTAGGATTAAATCCAATTTTATAGTAAAATATTATAAAATATTATTAGAGACAAAACCACTATTTTGCAAAACAAACAAGGAAAGACTTAATCAATACATAAAATTTTAATAAATAGTCAAAAAAACCGCCACTACAATTGTTTCTTGTCTTGATCGACAATCTTCAGGTGGACTTCCAATAAGTCAGTTTATATATGCTTTTATTAGAACTGTAAAATTTTCACAAAACTGTTATTCAGTGTTTCACGCTACCGTACGTCGGATAGTTGTGATGAATACCGTCTGCCGAACGGGAACTTGAAACTCTGAGTAACAGTTTCATGAAGATTTTGAAGCTTTAATAAAAGCATATTACTTTACCTTAGATATTCGAGTACTATTTTTCCACATTGTTTTGTATTTATGCGCTTTCTCGTCTGTATATATCTATCTATCTATCTATCTATATATATATATATATATACATGTCGCGGTCTCAAAGCGACGAAAATATTTTGACAAATTAAATTTAAATCTTGAAGTGAATCTAACGGTTTTTGTGTGTTTCTAAAATAGCTTATAAACACCTTCCATGCTGCAATTGTTTTCGTTCCAGCTAACGATCTCAGATCAGGTCACCTGCTATGCAAGTACATCTCCGTAACGTATATATATATATATATATATATATATATACCGTTCAAATTTATAGAAAAATTCAAGACGAAGACAAGTGTAGGAACAAGTGCATTACTTTGACGCTGGGGAAAAAAAAATTATTTTACTATTCTCCTCTTCGCTCTTCAACAGAAAGGAATAAGTGAAAATAAATAGAGAGAATGAAAATAAAGTGTAGAGTTTAACGGTCCAATATGTAGAATGATTGGGGAAAAAAAGAGGTTGAATGAAAGGGAGATAACAATGGTGGTGATCCCAACAAACTAACATACATAAACACACATACACCTACATTAATATATCTACAAGTATACTGAGTTAAGATTCTGGTTAAAACCTGGTAGAATGCTATGCAAACCTCGTCCAGAGTTGTTCACTTCCTAATGTCAACAGAAAATGGAAATGCTCCTGCAACTCACTATACATCAAGAACACCAACCATTATAGCCGTAGACTTTATACAAATACTTAAGTGACAGAAAATGGAATACCCAACACTTTATTTAATATAGTGTCGTTCATTCCATTTTCTATCATTTACTTACATATATAGATATATACACAAACACAAGTATGAGACTAACGTAGGTCCCGTTGTTTCAAGAGTCACAACTTTCCTAAAACGCTTGATACATCTCGAAGGAACAACTATCCTCAGACGAAAGCCGTGAGTCTTGAAACAATTCTTTCTGTCTTTTTTATTCTTTTACTTGTTTCAGCCATTTGACAGTGGCCATGCTGGAGCACCGCCTTTTAATCGAAGAAGTCGACTCCTGGACTTATTCTTTCGGTCTCTTCTGCCGAACCGCTAAGGGACGGGGATATAAACACACCAACATCGGTTGTCAAGCAATGGTGGGGTGGGGAAGAACACAGACACACAAACATATATATATATACGACGGGCTTCTTTCATTTTCCGTCTACCTAATCCACTCACAAGGTTTCGTCGGCCCGAATCTATAATAGAAGACACTTGTCCGAGCTGCCACGCAGTGGGACTGAACCCGGAACCATGTGGTTGGGAAGCAAGCTGCTTACCACACAGACATGCCTGCGTAAGATTTCTATTTAAATTTCACGTAAATTCTCATTTTTTTTATTACATACATTGTCCTCCGTTTCATCACGGGTCTTCTCGTTCTTTACAATAAAAATGTCATATTTAAAGATTACACACACACACACACACACACAATTATATACAAAGATTCCTGCAGACGAACATAACCATGTTCTAAATTTCCTGCTTCCTTCCTTCCTTTCTTATACATAAAACTCATCATCTTGTCGTTCACTCCCTCTCTCCCTCCCTCACCTCTCTTTCACGCTTTAGTCTATCTTTCCTTCTCTCTTTTGTTCACACATTCCCTCTCCCTCGCTCTCTTCAGCTCACCCCCATCTCCTGTCTTCCGAAAGGACCCTATTTCCTCCACTTGACATCATGTGACATCTGATTGATGATCGTCTTAGAAATTAAAATTACACACACACACACGCACACAAATTAAGCTGCGGCAAGGTCACCCCCTACATTTTACATTTCGATAATTCTCAAGGGTCTTCTTGCCTCCCACCCAACAAAATCTCACGTCCCGTTTTTCCTCCCACGCCCTCCATCCCTAATATCTAACAAATACCCCTCCCCCTCCCCAACTATTCGCATCCACACATCCGGTTATAAATTAGACAAGGTCACAAGGTTAATTGGTAGAAGTGTTGTTAGGTCACCGAACAAAAATATAGTCTTTTCTTTTCTACTCTAGGCACAAGGCCTGAAATTTTGTGGGAAGAGACCAGTCGATTAGATCGACTCCAGTACGCAACTGGTACTTAATTTATCGACCCCGAAAGGATAAAAGCCAAAGTGGACCTCGGCGGAATTTGAACTCAGAACGTAAAGACAGACGAAACACCGCTAAGTATTTCGTCCGGTGTGATGAACAAAAATATATTGCAATATTTAGCTACGACCATCGACGTTCTGCGTTCGAATCACATTCAAAGCAACTTTTCTTTTGCTTTCTTTTTTTTTTCAGAATGAATAACATAAAATACTACTCACGCATTGGTAGTTCGTGAAATTTAAGTCAATATATAAAAATTAATTCTAGAATCTGCAGTTAGATCTACATTAGAAGATCATAGGAGAAATGTTAATATAACCGAGTATAGAAGAACTTTTTGGTAATCAGGCGGGGAAGCACTATTGAGCTTTCTGGTGCTGATTCAATCTTGTACGTCTTTGATCGTCAGTCAGCTATTACTGAGCAGCCTGTTTTATAAATTCTATTTGTGTTTTATGATAAATTATGTAAATATCTATGTAAATGCCTACTACTGGGCAACGGCTGAGCAAATTTGAGCCTCAGCAAACTATTCATCTGTAGCCCTGCGGTCTAGCAACGATTCCGTGACACTCAGCATCAGAAAACCAATAGTACTGGTCAAAAATTTGTCGATGTGGTCGTAGCAAGGCTGCGATATTTTGGCCATATAACGCAGAACAGGTATGCTAGTGTCACAATAGTAATGACCATAATTCATATATATATATATATATATATATATATATAATGATTATACGATGGACTCACCCGTCGTTAGGTGACGTATGGGGGTTCGGGAATTTCTTATCGAACAACCACACAAATGATTTGTTTATAGTGATCAAATGTTTGGGTAGACATAAGCTCACTCCCTCCTTTAGATCGATAATACCTGTACAGGTGCAACTGGGTGTCACATGTCAGATGACGAAAGGATCTCAGAACAACGTGAAATGAAGTGCTTTGCTGAAGAGCACAACGCAACGCCCGGTCTGGGAATCGAACCCAAGATCTCGCAATCGTGCGTGCAACACCTTAACCACTGAGCCATGCCTCTTCACACATATTATATTCATATATGCCAATAATACTTAAGTTATATACGACAATATGATGTAATAAGATATGTATGACAATGTAGTTGTTGTAGTGGTCAAGCTATGGGTTCGGTGTACTTCTTTCGCTCTGGGGACAGAAAGGGATAAGGGAAGGAGCTAGAGAATTCCCTAACTCTGAAGAGATGTTCTAGTCTTTGCTATAAGGCTTTAAGAATGTTATGAGTGAAAGGTCATGTGAATGCGTGTGGCTTAGTGGTTAAGGGTATTCGGATCATGACCCTAAGGTTGTGAGATCGATTCCTGGCTGCGTGTTGTGTCAGCAAGACAATTTATTCCACGTTGCTTCAGTCCATTCAGCTGGCAAAAGTGAGCTGTACCTGTAATTCAAAAGGGGCCAGTCTTGTCACATTTTGTATTGCGCAGATTCTTTCTGAGAACTAGGTTAAGGATATTCCTGTCTATGGAATACTCAGCCACATGCACGTTAATTTCATGGTCAGGCTGTTCCGTTGATCGGATCAACTGGAACCCTCGTTGTCGTCATCGGCGGAGTACCAGTTTTATCATAAGGTCACTATCAATAGGTCGCCTTAACAGATGCAGGACCAACATTTGCTGTCACCCTGAAGGTTATGCGTGCTGTAAAATAGTAAAATAAAGCTCTACCCTAACATTTGGATATTAATCAGGGATGGTCATGGGTGAAACGCATAAAGTTGCCGGATCAGGTTTGATATTTAGCTTTAAACCGGCAGTGGCAAGAACAAAATCCATCGGCTAAAATGTGAAACCGAAAAGATAATACAGGAGAAAATAGTCTTACCGTGAACTGTGTTACTAGAAACTCTGGTGTTGGAAGAAAAAAGTTAGCAGCGGTACTTACCTAGAAAAAAGAGAAAAATAGAAACAAAATTAGTAACAAATACAATATATACATACACACACACACACACACACACACACACACATATATATATATATATTATTATATATATATATATATATATATATTATATATATATATATACACACACATATATACACATACAGATATATATATATATAATACATGTACTCTTTTACTTGTTTCAGTCCTTTGACTGGGGCCATGCTGGAGCACCGCCTTTAGTCGAGCAAATCGACCCCGGGACTTATTCTTTGTAAGCCCTGTACTTACTCTATCGGTCTCTTATGCCGAACCGCTAGCTGACGGCGACGTAAACACACCAGCAACGGTTGTCAAGCAATGCTAGGGGTACAAACACAGACACACAAACATGCACACACACACATATGTATATATATATATATATATATATATATATATATATATATATATATATATATATATATATATATATATATGGTAAGATAGGTTGTAATGCAATACCGTATACTTTAATATATACAAAACGCACAACTATAGAAGGATAGGTTTTAATTGCTGAGCCAAGCAGCGGAATGACTCAAGGGTGTGGAGTTTCGTATGATAGCGCTATTCAAACTTCCTCGGCACGACCTTTGAGTCACTAGTCGCTTCTGCTTTAGATATTCCTTAAACCACATCCTATACATATAAGTGAGAGAATTTTAGTTCAGTTAGATCGGGACAAAATTTTATTGTGGTGGTCATGGCTGGAACGCTTTGGGTCATAGGCCCTCTGAAATAATGCCAGCCAGAGGGTTGGCTACATAACAATGACAGCAATACCGTTATCTTCACCACCAGTAGTAGCATTTGTCACCACCACCTTCAACAAAAACTTTGCCACCAACAACGCCACCATCATCAATGCAACCAACACCGTCCTCGCCAACATCATCATCATAACCAACATAACGAAGTTAACAACCGCCGAAACCGACAGCACAGCTTTCATCAACAAAATCATCAGCATCACCGACGTCACCACTAACACCACCGCCAACACTATAGTAAAACCAGCATGACTACCAGCGTGGAGGCGCGTGACTTAGTGTTTAGGGTGTTGGACTCATGACTGTAAGATTGTGGTTTCGATTCCTGGATCGGCCGATGCGTTGTTTTCTGCGGCAAAACACTTCATGTTGTTCCAGTTTATTCAGCTGGCAAAGAAAGAAGTATTCCTGTTATGGTCCAGCGTCCCGTTCGCGTGGTGTGTGGGATATATATGTCACAGGTTCCGGGAAACCGGCCTTATGATCCTATGGCTCGGGAATGATCTTTGATGATCACTATAACCAGTAGAAACACCAACACTGCTACAACCACCACTAACTTTGCCATATCCTGTACCAACATTGTCACTACCATCAACACGACCACCACTACCATCACCAATATCACCGCTAGCAACAACAGTATTAACCTACATCACCCTCAATGCACCGATCACAACTTCGCCCAACCCCCCATACCATTATCATCATCATCACCTCTACCATTCCCACTTGCACATATGTTGTAGATATAATATCAAGCTCGGTTTAGGAAGGTCTTTCCTGCTTTCGGTGGTAATGTTCTTTAGATCAGCAGTGATTCGCTGGGCGGGGGGATTGTTAGTATGAATGGCCTGTGTAGGCCATACTTCCAGGTAGACGAGGAGACCCATCCTGAATAATTGCACATCAATGTTTCTAGGAGTGGTGAGTGAAAAGGGAA
>NC_043020.1:24584116-24591616 GCF_006345805.1 Octopus sinensis
TACACAATGGAAATCAACCCTATGATTATTTATCGCTTTGGAGCTGGTCCAAATTACACGTTAGTTGAACTGTACGTTGTTGGTATACTCTAGGGCAGTGCTTCTCAAACTATCTGATATGGCCTGACGGCAGTTTTTTTTTTTTTTTTACCAATGTACTAGGGACCGGTAATATTTCTTAGAAATATTAATTTATGCCGGGAACAATTCATATAATGAATATAATAAAAGTTGACAATTTTTTAAACTCTTAGACAAGTAATAAATTATTACATAAAGCATTTTGTAATATTTGTTTCTTTTCTGGAAAATCGCCGCATACCAGCGGTCCGTGGACCACCACTTTCAGGAGCACTGCTCTAGGGTGTCCGACAAGTCTTAAATCCCCTTGGTGTATTATAATCAAATGAATAATGACAGACGATGGATAGTTGTCTGTTATTATTTCATTTGATTATATATATATGTGTGTGTGTGTCTGTGTGTGTGTGTGTGTGTGTGTGTGTGTGTGTGTGTCTATCTTTTTGCTTGTGTTTGTCCCTCTCCATCATTTGACAACCGCTGTTGGTGTGTCTACGTCCCCGTAACCTAACAGTTCGGTAAAAGTAACTGACAGAATAAGTACCTGGCTTAAAAAGTTGATTCATTCGCCTAAAAATTCTTCAAGACGTTGCTCCAGCATGACCACAGTGTAACGACTACAAGACATACACACACGTAGTTATAAATAAACACATACGTCAATTTGCACAACAACATACACACACACACACATACACACACACACACACACACACACACACATCAGTATGCAGAGAGGCATAGAAAGATCTGTGTACATCTGTAGACGCCAAACGTAATTAATGTTTCACGTCACATTATATTCCTTCACCTCTCACTACACCTCACAGACCCCCACTTCCCGCAATTCTCGTTCATTCTCGCTTCATTCTCGCTTCATTTCGGAAACTCATCCCGGTCGCAACAAATTTTTTTCCCGCAGTTTTGTGAGAGAGTTCGAATGAATGTATGTTTGTATAGGTGTGCGGGTAGACAAGCACTCGTACATACATACACACATACACACATACATGCACACATACATTCATACAAACACACGTACATACATATCTTTAGCTCCGTGTATCTATATACATACACATGTTTGCATATGTGTGTGTATGCATGTATGTATGTGTGTATGAACACGCGTATATATATGAAGAGAGATACATATATGAGCATACATATATATACGCGCGCATGTATATATATATATATATATATATATATATATATATATATATATATATATATATATATATATATATCACAATCAAGGAACGGCCATAATAGGCCATTCACCCACTAGAAATAACAGCCAAAAGCTTCAACCGCAAAATAACATCAATTCCGTAAACCAGGAGAAAATTAAAAAAACATTTACCCTAGATGAAACGGTGCATCGTATAAGAAATTACAGGGTAAATGTTTTTTAATTTTCTCCTGGTTTACGGAATTGATGTTATTTTGCGGTTGAAGCTTTTGGCTGTTATTTCTAGTGGGTGAATGGCCTATTATGGCCGTTCCTTGATTGTGATGTTGAACTTAAAAATGGTCTATGACTATTTAATTTTTTCCCACTAGGCCGCTGGTGGCAAAAAAATTCTACAAAATTTTTTGGCCACCCTATATTGATTAATTATATATCTCTCTCTATATAAACGGCAGTTTGTCTGTGCGTTTTCTGTGTGTCTGTTTTCTCGTACCCTCACTCTGACCACGGCTTTCATCCGATTCTGATGAAACTTGACACACACATAGCCCAATGTCATAATTCAAAACTAACGCAGCGAAAATTTTGAAAAGTTCTCCCAGTTCTGAAAAAAATCGATAAATTCGACATGGGGTCGAGAATCAGAAACCCAAACCACAGACCGTCTAGGGGACGCAACTCCACCTTTTTTAACTCTCAAAAAAATTTACCATAATTTTTTTTTCCATTTTTTTGCTATTTTTTGGCTATAACTCTCTAAAAATGCTTTATAGTTATTTCCCTTACAAACCTGAGCAACGCCGGGCGATACTGCTAGTATATATATATACGTATATTGATACATATCTGTCTGTATGCATATATATATATATGTTTGTGTATATATATATATATATGTATATATATATATATATATATATACACGTATATGTATATATGTGTACATGTATATACGTTTAACCAGTGTGTATATATATATATATATACATAAGTATACATGTATGTAGATACATGCATCTTTACATATGTGAAAATAATGTGCATATATAATATAGATATATATATATATATATATATATACACACACACATACATCACACATATGTATATTCATTTGCATTTGTGTATATATATATATATTTATATGTATGTATATAAAAGTTTTCGATAATCTGGGTGCCATATTTGATTTTTCCTTCATGGTTTCGGGGTCAAGAGAGAAGAAAGGTCAGCTGACTGTCCGTTAATTTACCATTTATATTTATTAAACTTACAGGACGGGACAGCTGGTGGTGGGAGGAGGAGGAAGGTGAAGGCGGCGCTTAAGTAACGATGGCGCTGACGGTGGTAATGATGATGATGGCGACGTCGGCGGAGATGGCGGCGGCGGCGGCGCCTGATAGTGATGGCAACGGCGTTATTAATGGTGGCTCTTTTACTGATTGCTGCAGACGGTAGTGTATGGCGGATGTTGATATTGTGATGCCATTGTTATTGTTGTTGCTGTTGGTGGTGGTGGTGGTTGCGATGGTGGTGGTGTATTTGTTATTGTTGGTGGTGATGGTGATGGTGATGCTATTTTTGTTGGCGGTGTGGTTGTATTAGAAGTAATGGCGTTGATGATGATGATGGATTTTGTCTTGTTACCGATGATGGTGGCGTTGGCAACGATGTTATTGTTATGGTATCGATACCAACAGAATCGGCGTTGGTGGTACTGGTGTCAGTACCGTTAGTGGTGGTGATGATGTTCTTGCCGCGGTGGTAGTGGAGCATTGATTTAATGTTGGAGTCGGTGCTGCAGCAGCAGCAGTAGTAGCAGCGGCAGCAGCTGTAATAATAATGATAATCCTCTCTGCTATAGGCACAAGGCCTGAAATGTTGGGGGAGGCGGTAAGTCGATGTATCTGACCCTAGTACCCAGCAAAACGTTTTAGTAGTAGTAGTAGTAGTAGTAGTAGTAGTAGCAGCAGCAGCTGTAGTAGCGGCCAAAGTAGTAGGTGTAGTAGTAGTAGTAGTTGTAGCAGCAGCAGCTGTAGTAGCGGCCAAAGTAGTAATAGTAGTAGTAGTAGTAGCAGCTGTAGTAGCGGCCAAAGTAGTAGTAGTAGTAGTAGTAGCAGCAGCTGTAGTATCGGCGAAAGTAGTAGTAGTAGTAGTAGTAGTAGCAGTGAAATTAGTAGTAGCAGTGAAAGTAGTAGTAGTAGTGTTTCCGTGGTGGTTTTGGGTATGTTAATAGTTGTGGTTATGTTGGTGTTGAAGTAGTGGTTGATGTAATATTGCGTTTGGTGGTGGTGGCGGTGGTAGTATTGGTGGTTGTGAGAACGTTGGTATTGTAATAATTGTTGATACAGTACTGGTGATAGTTTTGGCGGTAGCATTGTAGTGGTTGCCATCGGTGGTTGTTTTGGCATCAAAAGTATCGACAATGGCTACATAAATAGTAGTGATGATTGTGGTATTGGTGACAGCAGTAGTGGTGGTAGTTGTGTAAGAGGTATTTGTGGTTGTGGTAACTGGTTAGAATCATAATAGTGGCGTGTGTTAGAAGTGGTGGTGGCGGTGGAAGTGTAGGGAAAATGTGACACGGGGGGAAATCCTATCAGAGGTAGTATTGGTGGTAGTGTGTGTGTGTGGTTGTATAGTTGTGTTGGTTCGGCTGTGTTGGCACATCGCGTTTGCGGTCTCGTTGCATTAGGGACGATGTGATGGAGATCGCGGTAGTGGTGTTGGTCTCCGTGTTGATGTTTGCAGTGGTCGTGGTGGTAGTGTTGGTTGTGACACTCGTGGTAGTAGCATTGGTGGTGAGGTGTAGCAATTCTGTTGAAAGGCTGGGATTAACAAGATAGATTTCCGAATTAACAATGTAATTATATCAACATCTGTCCAGTATAGTGGCCGGCTGCATATTTGCGCGTTGACCGTTAGTGGTCTCTGAGTGGTCAGCCCAAGGAGGAGGGGCAACCGGCCAGCTATTAGAAACGAACATATGCTAATGATATGCGTGAGGGTGGAAGAGGTATATATTATAGCTATGAACGACTAATAGTTTCATACACTGGAGATATTTTCTAGGCGTATTCTTAAAACCTGTCTAAAAATACATCCAATGCCTAGCTGCCACTGGATGGCGCACTTCTTTCGTTAATCTTACCTTTGAGGGAAAAGTGTTATCTAGCTATCTATCTCTATATATAAACCAGAGTTTAAGTGTGAATTACTATTAGTTTCCGGCTTCTGAAGATATAATGGTCGGACAAGCTTGTACAGTATGGCGTGTATTTTGTCTGACGATTGTATTTCCAGATGCATGAAACTTATAGTAACTCGCACATAAAAATCTGCATATATTTAATGACATTTATCGCAAATTAGCTAAAGTAATTTTTTGTTGATTCTACCAATAACGTATATAGAGGAACAGTGAGAGGAAATATAGGGAACGAGGACGTGGAAAAGAGAGAGCGAATGTGTGTGTGTGTGTGTGTGTGTGTGTAGTATAACCATTGTGTGCGTATGTTTCTCTATGTTTAAGTCGTTCAGAATTTCGCTTTGCGACCATGTCGTTTCGAGATCAATCCCGAAGAATTTCAGTTAGATTAATCGAACCCAATACTTTTCTTAAGCCTGGTACTCATTCTATCGATTTTTTTGCCGAACCGGTAAGTTACGGGGACGTAAACACATCAACACCGGTTGTCAAGCGTGGGTTGGAGGAACAAACCAAGACACAGAAACACACACAGACATATACAGAGTTTTAGTTTATACATCACTAGAATCACATCCTTTATTATGCTATGATAAATATCCGGAATTGTTCTCTGCTATTTCCTTTATCAAGTCCTCTGTAATGTTAATTGTTTGTTTATACTTCTTGCACTGAAGTGAACAGTGATATATAATTAAATTTAATCAAATTAATTAAATTATTCTACCATGAATTTGCATGTCTTAACATCACTGTTTGAAACGATGGAATGCACGAATTAAAATTCTTTCAAATTTTAACATTTCTCCATTTTTAACAAATTTGTTGAGTTTTATGGGATTCCTTTCCATAAATTCACATAACATACCAAATACAAGTATTATTTTCATATTCACAGCTACCAGCAAAATATGAAGAATCTTTATTAGAAATCATTTTTTGGAACCCTCCAAAATAAAGGACGAAATATAATTCAACCTTTTCACAAACACACAAACACACACACACATATACATACATGTATACACGACAGTCTTCCTTCAGTTTCCGTCTACCAAATCCATTCACAAAGTTTTGGTTGGTCTGAGGGAATAGTAGAAGCCACTTTCCAAAGATGCCATGCCGTGACACTGAACCCGGAAGCATGTGGTTGAGAAGCAAGCTACTTACCACACAGCCACGCCATATACATACATACATACATACATACATACATACATACATACATACATACATACACGCACACACACTCACTCACACACATACACGACCCTTGTATACACTTCTTCACTATAACCATCACTGCTGCCACCACTATCAGCAGCACAGCCCTCATCCCATTACCATGACAACCATCATCTCAATACTAATACCATAACCTCCTCTGCTACTACCTTTACAGCTTTTAACGTCACCACCATCGTAACGTCTACTAACACCGACACCACCACCGCCATACCACCTACTACTACTATAAAAATAAAGCACCATCACGACTATCACCATCATACCCACCCCTGGTCTACAGATTAAAAGATCAGTCTAACTATATTTCCTCTAATCCGAAACATTAATGAGATTTAACAAACCAGTCAAGCTGAATAAATCTCTGCTCGCTATTGCTGACATCGACAGAATATGGTTCCTGGCGGAAGGCACCACCGCCACCACTACCACCACCGCTACCATCGCCCCCAGTGCCAACATCACCATTACCACCACCACCCTCTTTATCAAGAACTCGTCAGTATCGTGGCACACTACCTTCTTTATCATCAATATCTCCACCACCATTGTCTTTATCCTTACTTGCATCATCATCATCACCATCAATTATTTCAAAATTAATTTTGAAATATCGGTCATGGTTTGCTGTCTTGATGAGCAGGTAATGTATATAAGTGTTATGTGCGTGTGTGTATGTGTGTGTGTGTGTGCGTGTGTGTGCGTGTGTGTACATTGTAATGTTGAAGTTAAACCAAGTAAAGATATTTTGATATTGTTTAACATGTATGTTTTAGGTCTGCCTGTTATATTGTAGAACATGCATCGATTACGTAAGACCTTCCTTGATTAAAGCGTTTCAAAGTCAGAAATTTGATATGCGTTAACTGAAGAAGGTTTATGTAATGAACGCATTTCCTATTTACATCAAAATTTGTAACAATGTTATAGGAGAGTAAGTAATGCAACCAATCAAGTTTACATCTAAATAACTTTTTTATTTTAAAAGTAAAACATATTTATCTTAGGTTCAGTGATAGCAGAAAGCATGAGGAATTCCATACCTTTGTTCCCATGCAACAAAAATTCGTATCAAAAAAGTTGTGAGGTAAAATATCATGGGAAAAAAATATAAGGCATAAAATTGGATTTAAGTATAATTAACTTTTCATTTTAAAAACAAGCTATATTTTAATTAAGCTTAACTGACAGGGCTCCATTCGAGGAATTTCATGGTATCAATCTCATGCAATGAAGTTTTAAAAGACAAAAAAGTTATGAGTATTTGTTTCTCAAATTTGAGGGTGATGATATAGTTCTCCACATTTTTATGAATATAGTTCTGTAAAGGGACTCTTAATATATGTTACCGGCGTCATTGAGGTAAAAAAAAGTATTATTAACGATACCACTAATTGACACATTTTTAATTAGCATAATAGCATAACCTGAAAAAAACATGGGTTACATGGAAAAATTCGAGGAAGAGAAATACTATTCTTAAGATTAGAAACCTGGAAAATTACAGGACAAATTATTACACTTGGAAAAATTCAGGACAACTGATAAAGTACAGAACGAGATAATTTTTACTCAAAATATTACAGCGAAGGATAAAATTTCAGATAAAATATATTTACTTGTTTTTACTGATACTAAATTTTATCCTCTATTTTGCGGAACTGCTAAGTTTCGGAGACGTAAACAAACGAACACCTGTTGTTATGCAGTCGTGGAGCTAAACAGAAGGGCACACACACGACGGGTTTCTGTTTTCATCTGCCATATTACC
>NC_043020.1:24596616-24602184 GCF_006345805.1 Octopus sinensis
GCCCGTGCGTATGGGTGTGTGTGAATGTATATATATATTTAAAGGTATATTTACTTGTTTGTGAAAACAAATCTGTATGTTTGTGTGTGTAATGTTGTCCGTAGGAGACTGTAATGAATCTATATGAATACAGCGAACGTTTGGTTATGATTTTTAACTGTATATGTCGAATGGAAAGTACCTTTAATGTTTCACATACGCTCTTATTGCCAGCGGCCTACACGCCCGACACACACACACATTATATATATATATATATATATATATATATATATATATATATATTACCATGCAGCGTCTCATATTGGTAATAATGTTAGCAGATGTTTACCGAAAACTCTGTCACTGTGTGAGTGCTTTTATATGCTTGCTTGTGTGCGTGCGTGCGCCCGCGTATTTGCATTGGCGAGATTGTTTGTGAGGGTGTGTGTGCGTAAGCGGGCACATGTGTATCTTTGCATGTGAGAATTCATGTGTTGAGCGTCAGCTATATATGTGTGTATTCATACATAGATGTATGTATGTATGTATGTATGTATGTGGAAATAAAAATACAAAATAGTATTAAAATATGAACAAAACCAAAGAAATAAAACAGATACTAATAACATAAGAAATACAAATTGTTGCTTCGTCTAAAATGTGCGCTGCGAAAGTGATACGAAATTTGATAGAGGCTGAAGACTGAATAAATAAATTATACGTGTGTGTGTGAATTTATGTAATGCGTGTGATATGTGTGTGTATATATATATATATATATATATATGTGTGTGTGTGTGTGTGTGTATGTGTGGGGGGAGAGAGAGAGAGAGAGAGATTTATAATGGTATTATTCATTCCTTCTTTAAATTTTAATAGTCGGTTTGTATCACTGCTCGTTTTGCTTACCAGGTGTAATCTTCATCTTAATTATTCTTCAATATTAAGCTTGAAACGAAAATTACATGCTACCAGTCTATATTGTATTATAAGAGGCGTTTCTTGCCTTATCTGCTGGGCCGTATCTCTTTTTATGTCCCATCAGCATATATTTTTTTAAAGTTAATTTCTAAGAAATGTTCCGAGTTTGGCAAAGTATATAATGTTGCAAGATGAAATAAACGAGACCTTATCTAAATCAGAGATCAGACTGTAATATCGTGTGTGCGTGTGTGTGTGTGTGTGTGTGTGTGTGTGTGTGGTGTGTGTGTGAGTATGCATGGTTATGCATGGTTACGATGTTCGCTGCCTACATTCGTGTTCTGTTCTTTATCTCACGACACTGCAGCTTGCGCATGTGACTTCTAATATACGACATTGAAGAACTGAAATTTGGTAGGCGGAAAGGCAACCCACTAATATATATATATATATATATATATATATATATATATATACATACACTAATCCTCGACTATCGCGGATGTTACTTTCCAAAACCCCACCGCGATAGGTGAAAATCCGCCAAGTAGAAATGGTGCTGTACTATATATATTTTTAATAATTTTTATGATTTGTATATATTAGTTATTATAAATGCAAAGCAACACCACGGAAGAATCGACGTAAGCTTAAATAATAATCCGCGATATGGCGAGGGATCACAGTGTATGTGTATATACATACATACATACATACATATTGTATATATATATATATATATTATAATATATATATATACTATATATATATATAATACACATATACGTACACATATATATCACTAAACATTATTTTAGTCTTCTTTTGTGACCGACCATTTTGAATATCACCACTCAAGTTTGGCAATATCCTAAAATATGTTGAATTTCTGGAATTATTGTTATTTTAAGCATAAATAATTCAAGACAAGTTCGGATACCAATGCTAGCTTAGTTTAAATACTAAAATACTTAAGCCGATGACTGGTGGGGCTCTGTTAATGACACTATATATCCTATATTACTATAACGAGAGTATTTACAAAAAAAACAAAAGACGAAGACGGGTCTGTGAACAACAGACGGATGTATTAGTTTAACGCTCGGGAAGTGAGAAAGTCTTTTACGTTTCGAGCCTACGCTCATCAACAGAAAGGAACAGAAATAAACAGGGAGAGAAAATAGAAAAAAAGGTATAGTGGCTAGCGATCTATCATGGCGAACCTCAACTATAGATCTCTTCGATGCCGGAGAATAGCGTCATGCCGGATTGTTGCTGATTTTGTTTTTCTTTTTTGCAAGGGTCAAATACAGTTCGCATAGTCTTGGTTAACGGCTACCAAGGTACGCCTACAAAGGATTTAAATCTTATAAGTAACAAGACAATTTAGACCAGCGAGAAGCAAAACCTCAAATACACAGAACTAATGAAAACTTCCATAAACGTATACGCAAGAATTTATAAACGCAGAAACACACAATATGCTTTTATGTGAGAAGCTGATGAGTGAACTGCGCAATTATGTTATCCGGCGACATTATTAATAGTGTCTTACGAAAAAATGTATCAATCTAGCGTTAAGGGAGTTCGTCTTTTATATGCAATAATTACAATCATGGGTATGATTATAGACGTATATCTATTAATCACACAGTGTTCTTTCTCTCACTATATATTAGGTGGGAGAGAGAGACACACAGACAGGCAAACGGATAAATGGAGTACAACCACTGGCCTGCAAATGTCTCGAATTAAAATTTTTTGCAATGTTTCATCCCCAGATTTTCTCTCCCGCGTGTATTATTCTCCCTGCAGACTATATGAATAATGTCAACCTAGAAATATACAAGCTGAACATCAATTACTTAGGCAACCTTAACAGTCGTGAAAGGCGCTCCAAGTTCATGAGTACCATCTCATACCCCACCGCTAAATACACACATATGTACCTAGGTACTCGCTCTCTCTCTCTCTTTCATTATATATATATATATATATTATATCTATATATATATATATAATATAGATATATATATTATAATATATATATATATGTATGTATGTATGTATATATATATATATATATATATATATTATATATATAGTATGTATGTAGATATATATATATATATATATATATATATATGAGAGAGAGAGAGAGAGAATGCATACATAAATATACACATATACACATATATATGTGGATATATGTAATTGTATGGATGTGTGTAAACATATTTGAATGCATACGTGGATATATATTTGTGTATACATACATATTATATATTGCTAACATACTTATTCTCTTTATCTCCTCTCTCTCTCTCTCTCTCTCTCTCTCTCTCTCTCTCTCTCACACACACACACACACACACGATGACGGAGTGAGATTTAATTCTTCAAAGTTCTCCCAGAATATTTGAAGATTTTCTTTAAACCGAAAGAAGCAGAGCACACTCAGCTGTGTATACAATCACACACGATGGTCTTTAGAACATTCTCGATTGTTTGCGTTTCACAAACACACAACTGATTGGTTTTACAGAACACATAAGAAGAATCACGCTCCTCTTTTTCATTTCTTTTTCTTGTTTTTGCTCCTCTTTGCTTTGTTTTTCGTTCTTGTTTTTCGCTCTTATTTCTTTGTCTGAGACCGGCAAACCTCTTTAGGTCACTTGCTTTATGGTAAACTTTTGGTAAGATAATCATGTGCACTTAAAATTATTCTAGGAACCAATCTGAACCGATAATTGGTGTATAATAGTTCTAACTTAAATATCAGATGGGCTAAATTCCAACACTTAATTTCATATACATCCGTTGTGCATGTTATCTTCAATAAAAGTGCATGCATGGGTGTTGTCGGCCATTTTGTGGAGAGCGGGCAAAACGGCGGCACTGGGCCCTATTATTATTACTGTACCAGTAAAACTAGGTTTTTTTGTTTGTCTTCCTTGTTGTTGTCAATCCCCAGATTTTGAGGTGAGGCCGATATTCACATGGGGCTAATTCCCGTCACTTCTCATGAAAACAGGTAACTTCGTGCTAACTCAGAAACGAATGTATAACATTGAACACACACACGCATACATATATAAACAAATACGTGTGTGTGGTGTGTGCGTACAGGGACAGACAGACATATAAACAACATGCGGTAGAATATTTAGTTGTACACCTGGGCAATGATTGCATCGTTTTCGCAATAATCATAATATCTCACCTTATAGGAAGGTGATGGCATTTTTAGGAAGCTGTTAATTATGTGTTATGTCTGCTAAAGAAAGGCTGAACATAAATATAAATATGTGTAAATATATATATATATATATATATATATATAACACCAGCAGAGCCCTCACTCCCAAGCGCAAATGGCACGGAAGTATGTACGAAGCTTTCGCTAATTTTTGTGGCATCTTTTCTTGAGCGGTCCCCTACATATGCACATGGTATTAAATTACACAAATAAGTGCGGATGTGTGTGTGTGTGTGTGTGTGTGTGTGTGTAATACGTATATCTATTTGTGGATGTTTGTATATGTATGTGTGTAGTTATGGGTCTACGTTTACACGCACAAGAATATATGAAGTACACACATATTTACAAGAATATATGAAATACACACACATATTCTGGTACACACAACACTCACATACTCAAACACACATACACACGCTCAAGAATTGTTTTCATTCGAAATATTTCTTTCTTTTTAATCGGGTTAATTTCGCTTTTGGAAAGAACAACATGAAATTGGTGGCACTGTGTACAACAGACTGGGAAGAAATAAGAACGATTGAATCTGAAACTCTACTCCCAAGAGTAGAAAGCGTGGAAGATATACAGTGATATACAAATGGAAGATCCCAGGAGGTCTTGTTCCCAACTTTGGAATTGAAAGCTATACCAATCACCGAACTGAGCAGCAATGAATAATAACAAAGACCCGGTCTTTTTCATCTCGAATAAGGGCCAATACTGTGACAATTAGGTTTCCAGGGTCCACTACCATTCAACATTCCGACAAACAACATCAGCGATTTGTGGGGTGTAGATGTAGTGGTCTTCAGAGAGCGTCTGGACAAAGTCCTGTCTGTTATATCGGATGAACCCACATAGCGGTAGGAGGCCCAAAGAAGAGTAGCTCCGCCCAACTCGCTACTTCACCAAAGCCAGTACAGGAAAGAAATGCAAACACATTGAAAGGTAATGCTCCAGCATGGCTTCAGTGTCAGGTTGAAACCAGTAAAAGATAAAATGAGATAGGTTGATGAAGATGATGGCACAATCCTTTCAAAGAACATTCAATCTTGAAGTTTTCTGAGAATTTTTCCAAAATTCTTCAAGTGCTTTTCGATTTATTACGATATTGTGTGGCATAACTTTCTTCTTTCACTACGTGTAGTAATGAATTTGGAGATCATAGATTGTTGTAATAATAATAATAATAATAATAATAATAATAATAACAATAACAACAACAACAACAACAATAATAATAATAATAATAATAATAATAATAATAATAATAATAATAATAATAATAAATGCCCTGATGCAGTACCAGGCAGTGGCTCTCATGGCTTCTGATCTTAACTGATTGGAAGTGTTATCATGTACATTGTTTGTCTTGGTATAAAAGATGGGCTACAGCAAATATT
>NC_043020.1:24602284-24604784 GCF_006345805.1 Octopus sinensis
GCCTGAACACACACATATAATCTTTTGTGTAGAGATAGATGTACGAATGCTTCCTGAGAGTCTAGAGCAGAGGCTCTCAACCATTTTCTGCCCACGAGCTCCTTAGAATCCTATTTTACCCGGGTGAACCCCGTAGCTATTCAATTTTTTAAAAATTGCTCCAATATTTTCAGAATTAAATATAATCAGAAATTGTTTTGTGGGAGGATTCCGACCACACCACAAGTGACTAAAAGTGACCAGACACATTGTTATAAAATAAAATAAAAACTGTGAGCAATTGAGGGGAAGCAGTTCACTGCGAACCGTCAATTGATAGCGTTGAGTCTCGTGTAACGGTAATAGAAGTGTATCATGTAAATACTTCTTGCTCTTGCTTCGTTAAATTATTTATCCAACACCAGGATATAGAAAGTTGTATATAAAAATAGGCGCAGGATTGGATGTGTGGTAAGAAGCTTGCTTACCAACCACATGTTTCTGGGTTCAGATCCATTGCGTGGCACCTTGGGCAAGTGATTTCAACTATACCTTCGCGCCGACCAAAGTCTTGTGAGTGGATTTAGTAGATGGAAACCGAAAGAAGCCCGTCGTGTATATATGTATGTGTGTGTGTATTTCTCCTCTACCATTTCTTGACAACCGATGTTGGTGCATTTACATCCCTATGACTTAACGGTTCGGCAAAAGAGAGCGATAGAATAAGTACTAGGCTAACAAAGAATAAGTTCTGGGATCGATTTGTTCGACTAAAGGTGGTGCTCCAGCATGGCCGCAGTCAAATGAATGAAACAAGTGAAAGAAAACAAGAAAAAATATTTAGAAACATTTTGTGTATTGTTTAAAATGAATCATTTATTTGTTTCAGTCATTTGACTGCGGCCATACTGGAGCACCACCTTTAGTCGAACAAATCGACCCCACAACCTATTCTTTGTAAGCTTCGTAGTATTCTATCGGTCTATTTTGCCAAACCACTAGATTACGGTGACGTAAACACAGCAGCGTCGGTTGTGAAGCGATGTTGTCGGGGTCAGACTCACAAACTTATATACACACACGCGCACGCACACACACACACACACACACACACATATATATATACGATGGGCTTCTTTCAGTTTCCGTCTATTAAATCCATTCAAAAGGCCTTGGTCGGCCCGAGGTTATAATAAAAAACACTAGCCCAGGGTTCCACGCAGTGGGACTGAACCCGGAACCATGTAGTTGGCAACCAAGCTACTTACCACACAGCCACTCCTACGCCTTGGTCTTAAGCACAGTTCTTACATGGCTCCTGAAACACTACCATGGACCCCCATTTACTAGATTGCATTGTGGACCCCCAAAACTCTTATATGGGCCCCAAATGCGAACCCCTTGTCCAAAGATTCATGTAGATTTTCCTCCTCCTGTCTGCTTCCAGTATATTGGTCTGGTTGCTTCTCTGTTTAGTATTATTACTATATTCAGGATATACGAATCAAATGTTCTAGGAACATCCGGTGCTGTCGTTCAAAACCACCACAAGGGTGAAATGTACGTAAGGAACAAATGATTATAAACTTGTGTCTATATCCAGAGGAGATGGCGGATGTATCGGCGAAGTAATGCACCAATCAAAAATAAAGCTGTTGTTTGGTGAGTATATACTTCCATTAACAATTACGCTAATGTGGACTTAGCCATTTGACAAACTGAATTCAAAAGAAAATGTAGAGACTAAGTAATGTGATCGACGTTATCGATTAACACAGATGAAAATGACCGCTGTTCAAACAGATCGATGCAAAACAAAGATGGCTGAACCTAGCAGGATTCTTCATGTTGTGTATGGAGAATCCTGTTAGTGTATAACAGCGTATACAAATGGAAAGAGAGGTGGAGGGAGAAGGACAGGATTAAGGACAACAAAAGCATCGAATGTTCTAAAGGCATTGATCTGTTCTGATGTGTTCTTGAAATTGTTTCATTTTAACATGAAACACAACCGATAGCAACCCTGGCACTGGATGTGCACTGACAGATCTACATCAATGCAAACAGGCAAACACACTTTACATACATACATAATACATATATATATATATATATGGGACAAACAGAAAGCACACCCCATATAAATATATGTGTGTGTGTCTATGTGTGGAGAGAGAGGACGGGCTTCTTTCAGTTTCCGTGTATGAAAGCCAAAGTTTTGATCGGCCCAAAGCTTAGAGTAGAAGACACTTGACCAAGGTGCGACGCTATGAGACTGAACCCTGAACCATGCGGTTGGGAATATGCACTATTTCTACACACCTCTGTATATTAACCTCTTGTTATACAGCCATACAATTCTACACAAAATTCGTACTTTGCATATAAAACTCTTCTCCACACCACAGAAAATAGTTATTTAAACCTTTCAGCTTTTTAGTTCCATACCCTCCCCACTGAGAAAAAAACTGATATTTGAGGGAGACCAGACTGCTATTTCTAGAAAAACAGTTAGCTCCGT
>NC_043020.1:24607284-24632284 GCF_006345805.1 Octopus sinensis
TGATGATGATGATGATGGTGGTGGTGATGATGAAGATGATGATGATGGTGGTGGTGGTGGTGATGATGATGATGATGATGGTGGTGGTGGTGATGATTATGATGATGATAGTGTGGTTGTTGTAGTGATGATGATGGAAATCGTGATGACGGTGATTGGTGAACGATTGCGATGATGATCATGGTAACAGCGAAGATATTGACGTTGCGATTGTTGAAGAAAATCATGAGTATTGGTGGTGGTGGGGGATGGTGGAGAGATAGCATTGTTATTAATAGCGATAATGGTGATGACGATAATTATGATGATGATGATGATGATGATGTTCTTGAAGACGCTGAAGAGAATAAGAACGTGGATGATAATGGTGATTTAAATGTTGATGTCAGTGGTGATGGTGACGAAAGTGGTGCCGGGATGGAAACTGTGATGGTGATGATGATGATGTTGATGGTGATGATGATGATAATGATGGTCTACATCTCGAGGAGTAAGTTTTGGTGTCAGAGGCATTTCTGGTGGCAGTAATGCATTATTATTATTATTATTATTATTATTAGTAGTAGTAGTAGTAGTAGTAGTAGTTGTTGTTGTTGTTGTTGTTGTTGTTTTTGTCGTCTTGTTGTTATGGTTGCGGTCGATTAAGAATGTGTGGATTTAGAAGGAATTTCAAAATATGGCGTTATTTTAAAACAGTCAGAAAGAAAGAAAGGAAGAAAGAATTTGAGACAGACAGCCAGACAGAAACAAAAAACAGAGAGAGAGAGAGAAGGAAAAGAAGACAAAGAAAAACAAAGACGGTAAGTGAGAAAGAGGAAAAGACAGAAGAAGATAAAAGGAGAGAGAGGTGAGAAGGAGAGACAGAACGACAAAGAAAGAGAGGCGGAATGAACAAAGAGAAAAAGAAAGTGAAAGTAAGGTGGAAAGAAAATTAAATTGAAATATTAAAACTTTAATGGTCAGCCATCTTTTTTTCATGCACCATGCACTGGTGCACTATTCCCAGAATGCACTAGTGCACTTTGCCCAGAATGCATTGGTGCATCTCAGAACTTATCCACCATTGCACACGCCCGCGCTATTCCAACCGAAATGCTCTTAATTTATGGTCGAAAATTACATCCGCACATAACTACAGCGGCGATGATGATAATGATGATGATAGTAGTGATGATAAAGACGGTTATGATGATGATGACGATGGTGATGACAGCGACAACGAAAACGACTGCGATAATAGTGATGATGATAGTGATGGCTATAGTGATGGTGATGATAATAATCATAGTCACAAACGTTTGAGGCAAGGGTAGAATCGCTTAAATCGACACATGTACACTCACCACAGATTCCTAATTCGAATCACCTGATCTGCTAGAAATACCAGCCAATTCTTAGTATTTTCTGCAATTCATTTGTCGATCCTAGCAGGCTTGACTTCGATCAGTTACTTCTTTTTCGGTCGACTGATCGATGAAATTGTATTTCGATCAACTGTTTTTAATGAATAAATATAGCCAAGCATGGCTGTGTGTTGAGACGTATGCTTCCCAACTACATAGTTTCGGGTTCAGTCCCGTTGCATGGCACCTTGGGCAAGTGTCTTCTACTATAGCCTCGGGGCCGACCAAAGCTTTGAGAGTGGATTTGGTAGATGGAAACATATATAACTATGTGAGCATCTGTGTTTGTCTCCCACCACCGTTTGACAATCGGTGTTGGTGTGTTAACATCCCAGTAACTTGGCGGTTCGGAAAAAGAAAACAACAGAATAAGTACCAGGCTCCAAAAAGGAATGAGTACCAGTGTCGCTTCATTCGACAAGAACATTCAAGGCAGTGCTCCGGTATGGCCGCAGTCTAACAACAAACAAGTGAAAGCTAAGATAAAATATATTTATCTCATTACAGAACTTGTAATTCCATTCTTAACTGAAAATAAATCCGACTATTTTTTGTCGCAAATTGCGATTAAAAAGTAAAATTTTGTATAGCGGACATTGAAGTTTTTCCCCACAAAATATTGTGTCCCAGATTTTGGAGAAGGTTAGGTTTCACAGCTTTAGGTTATGAGCTCGACAAAGTACAGGTCTCGGGTCACTTTCGGTCAGCTGGCTGTAATTCTTTTCTACTCTAGGCACAATGCCCGAAATTTTGGGGGAGGGGGCCAGTCGATTAGATCAACTCCAGTACGCAACTGGTACTTAATTTATCGACCCCGAAAGGATGAAAGGCAAAGCTATAAAAAGCATATATATATATATATATACATTTTATTTATTCACTCCGACTTGCAAGATGCAAAAACTATTTCCAGTCCAGCCCAGCCCACCACTAAAACTATTTGCTGTCGTACTATAATATGCAAAATTGTGTGATTAAGAAATTTGCTTTGCAGCTGTGCAGTTTCGGTTTCAGTCCTGCTGCGCAACATCTTGAGTGTCTCCTACTGTAGCCCCGGTCTGACCAATGCCTTGTGAGTGGATTTGACAGGTGGAAACTGCGTGGAAGCCCACTATATACTTGAAAACCGATATGTTGACTTGTTTACAAGTCAGTAAGTTGGTGGTTTAGCAAAGGAGTCCGATCAATCTTTAAAAAACAATGTAATGGTGCCAGAGGTAACAAAAAAAAAAAAAAAAAGAGAGGGAAAAGGTCATCTGGCCTCAACAGACCAATAAAGAGACATAATTGAATTATGAAAATCATGATATCCGCCTCTTAACCAATTCTTGCCGTCAACGGTCTCAAAGATTTCTAATAAAGATAGAAGAGCACATTTTTATACGGCATGTTGTTGTTGTTGTTAGTGATGGTGGTCTTGTTATTTGTGGTAGAGGTGGTGGTGGTGGTGTTGAACTCCAGATCAGGCGTGGGTGTGCAGACTGATGATCAAAGGCCTGCCAGATATGACCGTCCTTTCATTTCTTGTAAAGAGTAATGGAGTCCATCCAAGACTACATTATCTAATGTGCTCTTCGAATTTTAGAATGAGGGAGACATAGGCTGCAATTTCCAGCATATTGAGCAACCACGTAATGGCTTCTATTTTTGTTTTGTTTCTTCATTTAACCCCAGGAAATCTCTACTGAATTAGATTTATGGTCAAAGACGTTCCATCGATGACCATTTCGTATTGTTTTCCAGATACACATTATCTAATGGGAGGAGGAGGATGAGGAGGAGGAGCAAGTGAGTGTGTGTGCATGTGTATTATATAGTGCTCTGCATGTGGGTATGTAGTGATGTGTATACTTATGTAGTACTATGTGTGTAATGATGTGTAGATAATTCTGTGTGTATATGTGTGTGGGTATATGTATATGTGTGTGTATGTATTTACTGATGGTATATGTGTATATGTAGCCGTGTGTGTGTGTATACGGGCGTGAGTGTTGCATTGTGTGTATGTCTATAGTTGCATGTGTATATATGCGATGAAATTGTGTGCATTAACGCATGTGTAGAGGGAGACGTGTGTATATATACATAATAGTCGGCGTATGTATACTGATCTCTGTGTTTGGTGTCTAGAGGTATGTGTGTGTGCGTGCGATGTGTGTGTGCGTGCGATGTGTGTGTGTATATATATATATATCAGTATGTGTCTATAGTGGTCTCTCTCTCTCTCTATGTATGTATATATATATATATATATATATATATATATATACACGCACACACAGTTTGCGCGTGTGAAGTGGTTTGTGCGTGTTTAATGTAGTTTGCGTGTTTATGTAGCGATGCGTGTAGTAATGTGCGTGTGTGTGAGTGAATGTGTGATGCGGGTGGGGAGGGGGTCGACAGACAGACAGATAGGAATGCAGACAAAAGGTGAAGCGACTAGACAGTATGTGCATCTGTATATATATGTGTATATATATATATATATATATATATATATATATATATGTATGTATACATATATATATATGTATACATATATATATATACATACACACATATAGATATACATACACACATATAGATATATGTACATATATATATATGTATATGTACATATATATATATATATATATATATATATGTATATATATATATATATATATATATATATATATATATATATATATTTATATATATATATATATATATATATATATATTTATTATATATGGTGTGTGTGTGTGTGAACAGGGAATGTATATATGTGCGCGTTTATGTATTGATTGACGTGTCTAAAAGTATGTGTGTATGTGTAGCGGAGAATTTTATGGAATATATATCGGTTAATATAGTGACATGAAATAATGGTGTGTATATGTGTGTGTGTATCTATATATGTATGTGTGCATACATATATATATAGAGAGAGAGATACATGTGTGTGGTAATGAAGGGATATATGTGTATGAAAGTGGAGTATATGAGGCACGTGCAGGAGTGTATGTTTGTGTGTTGTTGCAGTGATAGGTGTACGTAAAGGAGGCGTTCACTGTGTGTGTGTGTGTGTGTAATGGTGTGTCGGTGGAATAGATGGCGAAGTGGTTGGATTTGGTGGGGTATGATGTTTGCGCGGGGTGTGGTGGGAGGAGGAAGAACAGTGGAGGGGGATGCAATGTGGTTGCGACGAGAGGAGGGAGGGAGGTGAGTTGGAGTGAGACGAGGTGGAGGCACGGCGTGGTGGTAGGTGGGGGCGAAGAGCAAGGTGCGTGTCTCTGATTGTGGGAAAAGGGATTGGATGGTGCTGTTAGGGAGAAAAAGAAAGGAAGTGAAAGATAGAGGAAGAGAATGAGAGAGAGAGAGTGAAATAGGGGATGAGCTTGCAAGGTGATGCCGTGAAGATAAATGAGAGCAGACAGTGTGTGTGTGTGTGTGTGTGTGTGTGACGGTATGGCACACTTGTGACGCAAATTAAGATATAAAAGCAATTGAAGAAGAAAAAACAACACGAAATTAAAGAAAGCAAAGAAAAGAGAAAAACTAAAGAATATAGGGATGAAGAGGGAAGACTTCTGGGGAGAAAAGGTGGAAGGATGTAAGGAAGGGCGATAGAAATAAAGAAAGAGAAAAAGAGCGAAAGAGAATGAAAGACGAGGAAGGAAATTTTGTAATGAAAGCGAAGAAAGACAGAAAGAATGAGAGATTGAATGAAAAAGAAGAATTAAAGGAGGGGGCTGAATTTTCAGAGGGATGGGAAAATATTCAGTGGGGGAGGGGGTAGAGAAAGAAAGCGAAAGAAAGAAGGAAAGAAAAGAAAGCGAGAAAGAAAGAAAGACAATAGGGGAGAGAAAGAAAGTTGATGACGTTATTGGGTGAACGACATTCCATCATGTCCTGGTTGTAAGGTGAGATGAAGAAGTAGTGTTTGATGTGGGTGGGGGAGTGGAGTCTGTCTGTCTTACACATGGATGACTGGAAACAACAACAAAGCAAATATAATAACAGCAACAATAAAAATATATGAAGCAACAGTAACAACAACGATAACAACAGCGAACTGAAATGATCCAACAACGGACTTTCCACTGAGGCACTCGACCAGCTAGAATTCGTAGCTAAAATCTCCATTAAATTACATTCACTGTTTTAACAAATGAAAGATGAGGTTGGATAATGGAGACTTTCATCATCCGGTCGAGCTTGTTCGGACATTTTGAATTCGCACATGCCATCCATCTTGGTCCTGCATTTGTTGAGGGAGGGTTTCAAGGAGGCATCCAGGGTCTCTGGTCAGTTGATCTACAGACAATGATAGCGTAGGGCACTTGCCAGCTCTTGGTTAGTTCGCCAGCAAAGCGTAATCGCCTCTCTCTCTCTTTCTTATAATAGGGGAAATTTTCATGCCGCTGTTTCTTGGTGAGATAAGGTCTCCAAGATATGGCTAAGACTTCTCTTAACATTCGAATGTAAATTCCATCTAGTTTAGATTCCAGAACTGGTCCTTGATTAAACGACAGCGAATGATAAAAAAATAAAATAAAATCGGCCTCAGTGAGGTCTGAACTTTAGAGTGCCGAGTGTGAGAATGATTATCACAAAGTAGTCTCATTAACACTAACGACATCTCGCCACTTATCCGCTAAATATATTGTCTGGAAACAAGAACTGAATGACACTGTGGTTACGGTTGGTCTCTCTTTAAGCATAGGTCTGTAGGATCGCGTCTGACTTGAGAGTAAACTAACACACCACAACAAGTTAAAACATAAACCCACTTGATACCTCGTCAACAACAGCTCCACTCCTTCCATCGTATTATTTCTCCGCCTCTCCCTCATCCCACTTCCTTACACCAACAACCCCGCTTCAACTGACGTCATTCGACTTCTCACACCCACCATAATGAAACATCAATAACGTCACAACACATTTTTTCCACTTGGAGGAGATATTTCGGAGGGGAATGTCATTAATCACCATTTTTTTTTTTTCTTTTTAACGTTTTAATATCTTAGTTTCAAATGTTTATAAACAGATGTATACACTGCCTCAGTGAAAACGGTAACCAGATGGTTAGGTGTTCGGCTCATTATCGATTCCTTTGTCGGGCGTCGCGTTACATCGTCAGGCAAGTCCTATCATTTCACCTTACCCCAATCTACACTGCTGGATATTCGTGCAGCTGTTCGCTCCCACCTGCAGCCACGTCTAGGATATTCTGGTAACTCGATGATGGGGTGGCCCAAAGAGTGTCCTGTAACTGATCACGACTACATAAGCATCTAATACAATTAGCGAGGGAAGACAATGTGCTTCAGGAAGGGCATCTCTGATGAGTTGTCAGTAATGCCAAGTGCAACAGTAGACGCGAAACCGGTTCTACGACATAACCAAGTACATACTAATCGGCAATTTAAACGTGTTTGTATACCTTCATATATATATGCATGTATGTATGTATGTATGTATGTATGTATGTATGTATGTATTATGTATGTATTATGTATGTATTATGTATGTATGTATGTGTGTGTGAGTTAAATATAAGGCAATATGACTCTCCCCAGACAAAACGTTTGTTTCAACACACGAATTCACATAAAGAATCTTGCAAACCAGATACAAAACTGAAGTCTAATAATAATAATAATTATTATTATTATTATACTTTCTACTATAGGCACAAGGCCTGAAATTCTGGGGTAGGGGATAAGTCAATTACATCGACCCCAGTATTCAACTGGTACATATATGTGTGTATATATATATGTACATATATGTATATATATATGTATATATATATGTGTGTGTGTGTATATATGTGTATATATGTGCATATATATATATATGTGTGTGTGTGTGTGTCTGCATATATATGTATATATATATATATATATATTATATATATATATATATATATGCGTGTAGATAGATAGACAAACAGACAGACAGACAGACAGATAGATAGATAGATAGATAGATAGATAGATAGATAGATAGATAGATAGATAGATAGATAGGTAGATAGATAGATAGATAGATAGATAGATAGATAGGTAGATAGATAGATAGATAGATAGATAGATAGATAGATAGATAGATAGATAGATAGATAGATAGATAGATAGATAGATAGATAGATACAGATTAAAGTAAACCTACACACGTTTCTACTGCATCGATTAGTAGCCGTTACAATTGCAACTCTACTATAATATTGAAGTTTCTTCAGGGTCTATACTTAAATATCTTTTGACTTAACTGTTTAAAGCTTTTCGTTTATTAATACACACACTGAAATCTTCCTACTGCCAGTAGAACTAAAACCAAGCTGTCCAAGCTACAACCATATCTTCTTTCATATTTTAAGAATAGTTATATCTAGCACTATAGCGCCTACCTTTGTTTTTGCAAGATAATATGATACGAAAGTAGAGATATTTAGCTGTAATTTATAGCATGTCTGGCAGAGACAAAAACAAATTTCCTCCAGTTCTATCATCAAAAATTATCCATTTGTCAATTTTCAAAAATTAAAATCTATCTTCATTATCCAATCTGCTATTAATTTTTTTTTTTATTCCAGCAAAATGGTGTATTAAGGGAGATTTGGCTGCTATTTCTAACTAACAAGTCGAATGACCACGTAGAGATGATCTCATTGCTTAGAGGTCTCTCAGCAGTTGGAATTGCTTTTGTGGTGGTGGTGGTGGTGGTGGTATTGCCATTGCTGCTAGTGTTGGTGCTGTTGAAGTTACTGCTGCTGATAGTGTCGTTATTGTTGTTAATGTTGTTGCTGCTGCCGCTGTTACTGCTGCTGTAGATTGCTGCTGTTATTTTCAGCATTGCATGTTGTTGTTCTTGCTATTTCCCTGTTATTGTTACTGTTGTTGTTGCTGTTGTTTTTCTTGTTGTTATTGCTGTTGTCGGTTATCTAAGCGCCACCACAAAACTCCCAAAATCTGATTATGGCTATGAAAGAGGTGTGTCACGCTTAGCGGCTTGGAGCGTCGAACCTATTGATGAACTCGCCACTCCCACACCCCTTTGACCACAATGTCTGCTCCCAGCTGAGGACCCACCTCTCCCTGGTCCCTGATTTTCCTCTCTGTAGCCCGCTCCATAACCCCTTTTCACCCACCCCCACTACTATTGTCACCAAAATATTTTACTTGAAACGGTGTAAAGCCTCAGCAGATTCCAATGGCCAGAGACGTTAATCATTTTGGACATTGATGTTGGATTAATGGCGTGGTGGTCAGTGTTGGACCTTTGATGGTGTAATAGCCAGTGGTTTTGAGCGGGGAGACAGTAAAAGGGTAGAAGAGTAATGTTGAGTGAGGGAAAGAGCATATATATATAATACGCGTGTGTGAATGGATATATATATATATATATATAATATATATATATATAATATATATATATATATTATACGCGCACACATACACACACACACACAGACCTATATGTATATGCTTTCGTGGAAAGATTAAATAAACCAATAAGTTTGTGTGGTTGTATATATTATACATACACATATGTAGGTGTGTTTATACATATGCACGTTAAATATACTTACATATACTCATGTATATATGCCGGAGAGCAGGTGAGTGTGCGCATATATATATTAATAGATAGCTAGAGTGTATATGTACGTGTGTGTAAATATATATATACACACAGACACGAGTGAATGGACAAATGAAAGAAAAGACACACACACACACGTGTGGGTGGGAGGTGACAGACAGACAGTGTGTGTAGAATGAAAAATGCATACAAGTGGTAATATCCATAATAAAGTGAATCATCGCATGCATAAATACACACACATCCATCCATCCCTACAAGTGGTTATGCCTGTAGCGGTTGTGGTGGATGTAATAAAGGAGAGGTAGTCTTGGATATTCTAGCGAAGGCGACAGTATGGCTCACGTAGCAGTAATTGGTGGTGTTTAACCCCAGGTCAGTAAATAATCGAGTCGAACTATAAGCATAGGTGTTACAAACCTGATCATCTCGCCTTTCATTTAGGCTGTGTGTAGCCTGGACTACATTAGCCAAAGTGAGACTTGGTTTTCAGATGATTTGTAAATAGCAGTTGGGCAAGGCCCTCTTGAAATATTTAAAACCATCTTAGAGAGAGAGAGGGGGGAAGCGGAGGAAGAGAGAGAGTGAGAGAGTGTGTGTGTGTGTGTGTGTGTGTACGCACGCGCACGCGTGCATGTGTATGTATGTTAAAATATCCATGCAATATCTGTATTTTATATCCAGAAATTTCAATTATTAGATCTTATAGGATTCCTTGATCTGTTTTTAAATTTTAGATCCCACCCCTGGGGGAGTTTTCGTTCCATGATTACCTGGATAATCTCAGCTGGTCAATGTAACTCTAGTGACTGTATTCCACATGCCAGATTCTATCGTCTGTACGTAGAACGCTACCCGGGGTTGTAAAAGTTCAGCCATTGATTGGATTGGATTCCATTGTGTGTTGCCCGATGCTGGATTAAGACCTCAGTATGGTCTCTCCACCGACCAGTGTTCAATTTGGAGGCCGTGAATTTAAGCTTGAGAACATAATGGTCTGATGAGCCTACTCCGCCACACTGGCTTTACATGGCTTGGCAGAGGGGATGTATTTATCATATATATATATATATATATATATATATATATATATATATATATATATATATATATATACAGACATGCAGGAAGTAAATAGACACCTTTAATTTTCATAATTTCTGATCTAAGCGTCGTAATATGTTTTCAGCGGTATAGAATTTACAATGTAATTATTGTTTTTCCTTCCAGGAGCCATTATGTTAAACATTTGCGAAGAGTAACCATGTCACGCATAAAAAAATCAGCACAACTGTCAAATTTTCAAAGAGGTCGTATTGTTAGGCAATCTGAGGCTGGTCTTAGCCAACGAAAAATTGCAGAAAATCTTCAAATTCCTCTTCCTACTGTTAATAGAATTATAGTGCAATTCAAAAGCCAAGGTAAAGAATCTACACATTCTCGTCCCGGCTGACCTGAGCCATCGTATTTGTGGAGAATTGTGGAAAACGAACCCCGTTCGAAGGCTTCTGATATTGCAAAACATCTAGAAGTTAGGTCCAAGAACGTGTGTTACATATCTGCATAAGCTTAGGTATTATGGACGAGCAGCTAGAAGAAAACCTCTCCTTCAGCCAATTAATATCTAATGAAAGATTTTGAAAATTAAAGGTGTCTATTTACTTCCTGCATGTCTGTTTGTATATATATATATATATATATATATATATATATATATACCCAGTCGATTCCAGCTATATTCTAATGAAAGCAACATACCTAATGGAGAAATACTATAGAAACAACAGACGAGACTGAAAGACCTGCACTTGGCAGCTGACACTGTCTTAGTCGTTGGAGGATATAAAAACCTTCAACGGTTCAGATCGGAACTAGAACAGAATTAAAGGTAAAGTGGACCACGGCGGAATTTGAACTCAGAACATAAAGACAAACGAAATTACGCTAAGCATTTTGCCCAGCGCGCTAACGATTCTGGCATCTCGTCGCCTTATCACTAATTCATTACAAAATATTGCTAGAAATATATATCAAGGTTGCAGTGGAATTCGAACTCTGAATGTTAGGCGTTATAGAGTAGTAACAAGCAAACTATAACTCCCTAAATGGATCATAACGAGCTAACAACCCGAAAATATAAAAGGAAAATATGTGTCTATATTTACACAATGAAAGTGGAAATTAGCTTTTGAGCATTCGCGCCAACTACACCAGATGAAAGAATTAATGGCTGCGCTTCAAAGCGAAAATTGGTTTGGTCCTTTATTACGGTTTGAGCCAGAGGGTGTGCTTGTTATGCGTGTGTGTATACATACGTACATACATACATACCATACATACATACCATACATACATACATACATACATACATACATACATACATACAAGCATACATACATACATACATACATACATACATACATACATGTGTGTGTATGTGTGTGTGTAACATTCTATCTACCTTTATGTATGTGAATATGTGTTTAGTGTATACATATATATGTGTGTGTGTATGTGTAAATATAGTGTTTAGTATCTGTATATGCACGTGTGTGCACTTAATGAAATATGTAGCTATATCTGTATATGTAATAAAATATATACACTTATTTATAGTTGCGCGAAATGCAATTAGTAAAATTTAGGAGGGAATGCATGTAATACACACTGTTTAGTAATATTGTGTGTGTGTGTATCTATATATGTATGCACACGCACGTATACATATTATATTTACGCATATATATGCATGCACTCACACACACATATACACGAGCTCCCCAATTATATATATATATATATTATATATATATATATATACATACATACACATATATACACACATATGCATACATATACGAATACACACACACACAGACCAGAAAAGTGGGGCGCTGACTATGAGGAAGCAAAGCAGCATCAGACGCCGCCGCCGCCGCCGCCATATCAGATGACTTTTTGCCCAATTTTAATTCCGTTATTTCAATTTATTTCAAACTCAAATATCTTGCTTTCTTCTTCTTACTATTTGTTGTTGTATTAATCAACAACAACAAATCAGAAAATACACGTCATCCTCACGTGACAGTCGGCAGCCCAATCAATATACGTCTTGCTTTGCCTTCTTTCACACGTCATAACGACCTGTCACAGATGGATTCTAAGATTTGGTGTGGTGGGTCGTTTAGTGCGGTGGGTGTGAGGTGTGGTGCCCCGTGGCAGTGGTGGCGGTAGTAGCGGTTGTGGTGTTGCCATGGTCTGGTGTGTGTTACAATGTTATATGTTGTACTAATGTGGCACTACGTGGAGGTGGTGGTCGTGGTGGTATGATATTGAAGGAGTGGTGTTGTGGTGCGGTGTAGTGGTTTAATGCATTAAAGGTGGTGGAGGTGGTGTGACGCGGGGTATGGGGGCTGTGACGTGTTCATTGTTTCTTAACCCCTACTACTCCAGCATGCTGACACTCCCTTTGTCTTTCCTCTGTTTTTCGCTGTCATCATCATCATCATCATCACCATCATCGTCAATTTTAACAATTTATTAAAGTTAAACTTCTCCCTCATCTTCGTCATTATCCTGAATATCGTTATCATCGCCATCAACAAGAACAAGATGCTTATCGTCACCGCCGCTTTCATTGAAATTATTGAAGTCGTCATGCCATCAATCTTATCGTCAGCACTGTCGATGTCTCTCCAACGTCATCATCATCTTCGACCACTTCCACCATTACCATCCTGGTGTCCATCGTCGGAATCAACGTCATCATTTTATATTTAAGTACGCAGCAAACAATGATGATGGTATTGCCTTGATCTTCACTCTGCGGCTCAAGAGACTTGAGCCGCGATCTCTAGTTGTGTCATGCCTTAATCCGTTGTTTTAACATTTGTTTTTTTTTACTTCATCTTTCTTTTATTTCATCGTAATGTCACGCGGGTATTTTGCCTACATTAATATGTGTGCGCTATCGCATGCTGTTAGGCGTCCTTACATACTTTTAACCCCTTTCATACGGCGGGTTTTGTAGCTTTGCCTTATATTTTCCCAAGGTTTATAAAATCATTTGCCTGTCCATTACTCGATCGATGGTAGTGGCCACTTCTCATCCTCACGTGCTAAAATTTGAATCTCATTATCAAGCCACTTTAATAAATTTAATTTGAAAAAGAAAGCGAATGTTGAGAGGAAGGGCTCTCTCTCTCTCTCTCTCTCTCTCTCTCTCTCTCTCTCTCTCTCTCTCTCTCTCCCATTGAATTTTTAAAAAGTTAGGGTGACTAAACCTTCACTAAACATTCACCTGTAGACTGGAGAACAACATTTAGATGAAAGCTTGTGTCCATGGTGGTCAGCTTAATCCTGGATCTGCAATGATCCTTGACGGGACCCAGCCGCAGTTTTTCCTGTATCAAGACGATTGCATCACTTTATTACACGCTTTGTATGCTTTTATCTGCGTTTCCTTTCTCTACTTCTATCTTTTATGTAAACCCTACACACATTGTAATGTCCCCAGCATTGTAATGTCCCCTATAAATAAAAGAAACTATTATTATTACTATTATACTTCGGGGCCGATAAATTAAGTACCAGCTGCGTATTGGAGTCGATGTAATCGACTTAATCCCTTCTCTCATATTTGAAGCCTTGTGCTTCGAGTAGAAAGGATTATTATTATCATTAAGGCGACGAGCTGGTCGAATCATTAGGACGCCGGGCGAAATGCTTAGCGGTATTTCGTCTGCCGTTACGTTCTGAGTTCAAATTTCGCCGAGGTCGACTTTGCCTTTCATCCTTTCGGGGTCGATGAAATAAGTACCAGTTAAGCACTGCAGTCACTATAACAGATTAGCAACTCCCCCGCCCCGTGAAATTGCTGGCTTTGTGTCAAAAATTTGAAATCATTATCATCATTATAATCTATTTTTTATTTTTATTTTTTCTCACATTTGCACGAAGCTTCACAGTTACGAGAGAAAGCATCTTTGTTTGTGTTTAAGCAGCAGCAGCAGCTGTTGTGAGCGGGATTTTTTTTTTCTTTTTTCTTTCTGTCATTCATCTCTTCTGATTGTCTCTGGCACATTATCTCATTTAATTATGTGCTAACAATCTCGATGATGATGATGATGATGGTGCTTGATCATCAACGATAACTGATGGTGGTGGTGGTGGTGTCGGTGGTGACAGTGACGAAGACAAGGACGGCAGCGTTTGTGTTATGGTGGATGGTAATGGTGATGATGAAGATGGAGTTGGTAGGGGGTGAAGAAGATAGTGTTGCAAATAATGACGGTGATGGCGATGATGATGGTGATGGATAAGAATAATTATCACAGACACGCATGGAGAAAGCACACACACACACACACACGATTTCCGCATTCCACAGTGACGTTGCCCTCCCCCCCCCAACTCCTTCAACCTCCCCCACAGCCTCATCCTTCCCAGAATTCTCACTCCCCACCCACTCTCTTATTTTTTTACACTCTCACTCACAAATGGGATTATATTCAGTGGTGATGGCCACGGTAGTGGGTGGTAGTGTCGGTGGCGGTGTTGGCGGTGTGGGTGATGGTGGTGGTAACGATTTGAATGATGCCTGCCATTTGTTGTTGCTGTTTTGGTTGTCGTTTAGCCACAGGCCGGCACTGATCGGGAAGATTTATAACCAAAGGCATCCCAGCCGTGAACATCCCACCTTTTTCCTATACACCAGTGAACCTAGGACCACATTATCCAACATGTCCTGCATTTTTAAGACAGTACAATAGGAAACGAGATAAATTTGGTTACTATTTCTTGCCGGCCAAGCGGCTACATAAGTACTGTTGTAGTTGTTGTAGGCGATGGCTTTGGTGAGGATGTTGATATTAAAGGCGGTGGTGATGGTCATGTTGGTAGTGGCGGCAGCTTTGATCGTGGTATTAGTGGTGATGTCAGTGGTATCGGAAAAGGTGGTGGTGTTTTGAGGGGAGGCATCGGTGTTGCTAGTGTTGTAGCTGTCATTGCTGGTAGTATATCTATTGGTTGTGGTGCTGTTGGCAGGGGTCATGATGATAATTGCTAATGCATAATTACTCGTGCCACTTCGTGTAAATTTATATATATTACTATACGTCAATAGTTTGGCAATTATAGAAAGCGCTATACTTCGCTGAAGAGTTCTAATAAGGGGGAAACCTGACCGAATTTGTCATCCTTACCAAAAACAGTTTAAGCTAATACCAGTCACTGAATGTCTCTTCCTCTCCACATAATCATCAAAAATTAATTAAATATTCTCACTCTTATTATCTTAATGAATTTTGAGTTCATATCTAAAAGATTAAACTGATTAATTCATTGTTTTAATGGTAGTATTCTTGTTGTTGCTGTTGTTGTTGTCGTCGTTTATGTTGCAGGTTTCTGGTAAATGCTGTTGTGATTCATTATCGTCTTCGTCGATGCAAAGAGGTTTCCAACGCAAACTGATGTCGCACGTGTCTCCTGTCACCGATCGAGGAATGTAAAATAATGAAATAACAAGAATAACGACAACAGCAGCATCAGCAGCATCAGCAGCAGCAGCAGCAATAACATCAGTACCAGCAACAACAGCAGCAACAACGAGGCTGCCTGACGAGGTTACCGTCACGTGGGGCGACTGACCTACTATAAATAACAGTGAAACGTCTGTCGAATCAAAATCAGATGTCTTGGTTACGGCTGGAACTTCTTTGGCCACAGATTCGCTCAATCAGGGTTGACCCGAGGCGAAATACCAATGAAGATTTTGGATGGGAGTTTTATCTAGAGCAGCGGCTCTCAACACCATTTTGCCAGCGAACCCCTTTGATTCATTTTTTTTTTTCTTGGATGGACCCCATTAAACATTCGATGTTTAAAAAATCTTATAGGCGCAGGCGTGGCTGTGTGGTAAGAAGCTTGCTTCCCAATCACATGGCTCCGGGTTCAGTCCTACTGTGTGGCACCTTGGCCAAGTATCTTCTACTATAGCCTCGGGACGACCAAAGCCTTCAGAATGGATTTGATAGACGGAAACTGAAAGAAGCCTGTCGTATAGATAGACAGACAGACAGACAGACAGATAGATAGATAGATAGATAGATAGATAGACAGACAGACAGACAGACAGACAGACAGACAGACAGATAGATAGATAGATAGATAGATAGATAGATAGATAGATAGATAGATAGATAGATAGATAGATAGATAGATAGATAGATAGATAGATGAGTGTGTATGTATATATGTGTCTGTCCGCCCACCATCGCTTTCCCGTAACTTACCGGTTCGACAAAAAGGGCGATAGAATAAGTACTAGGTTTACAAAGAATAAGTCCTGGGATCGATTAGTTCGACTAAAGACGATGCTCCAGCATGGCCGCAGTCAAATGACTGAAACAAGTAAAAGAATAATGGATTTATAATCATAGATTATTAAAAATTGCCAGAATATTTTGTGTATCGTTGACGTAAAACCAATTTCACAAATTTTAACAACAAAATCTTACGCGGGCCTTAAATGACCATGCAGACCCCGGTTGAGAACCACTGATCTAGAGATATACGACAACTAGAACCAAATAACCACAACAACCAATACAATTAACAACCACCATCGCAACTATCATCAATAAGAACTGTAACAATCATTCCCCAACCCCATCTCAACCACCACGTACACTGTCGATTCTCTTCAACGAGACATCTTTTTTCTAGATGTGGTGGAAATATTTAAGCAAGTACAACGAAAGAAGACGATGAAGTGAGGGAATTTGGGGTAAATAGATACGAGTTCGAATCCAAATATGGCACAAAAAAGAAGATATAACATAAAACTTCGAACGTTCTTGCGTTACATTTTACTGTAGAAAAAAATTTGTATATGCGTATAAATACACCTAGATTCCCTTATGCAATATATATATATATATATATATATATATATATATATATATACACATATCCATTTATATATGTGTGTGTGTGAATAGGTCTACACACACATATGTGTACATAAATATATATATGGATATGTGCATACATATATACATATATATTTGTGCGCGCGCACACACACACATATGTATGTGTATGTATATATATATATATATACACATATGTATATATATATATATATGTATATATATATACATACACACACACACACGGACATTAACATCAAATGCATACTACTGCACCATTGAACACCTAACTTGAATGGAATGTTACTTTCGCTCTCTCTATCTAGCCATTTCTTCGTTTGTCCCTCTCTCCCCCCTCTCTCTCACTCTCTCTCTCTCTCTCTCTCTTATGTGTGTGTGTGTGTATGTGTGTGTGTGTACACAAACACTCCTGCTACCTCTATCTACCTGTCTAATTCTCTCTCATAATCTCTTGCCTCTCCGCTGACACTCCCACAACCACCCCCCTGCGCACACCAACCTACTCCATCTTTTGTGATTCCTGATCAGACATTTCTTGCCAGTTCCTCAATATATCAATGTCAACATTTAGACAGAATATATAACACAGCGATTCCTATTGACACTACACGCACACAGACACACACACACATATATATACACACACACACACACACACACACACACACACACATATATATATATATATATATATATATATATATATACACACACATACCTCATCCCTATCCCTACCACTCCCACAATGAGCAACATCGTCACCACAGCCACCATTTCCACCACCACTACCACCATCATCATCATCGCAAGCAGACACCATTACCAAAACCATAACTTTCACACACACGCCACCCCACCCCAAATACCACTGCTACTTCCATCACAACCGCCACCACCTCCCCTACACACTCACCTCGTCCTTCTCCCCCTTCCCATAATGATATGACACACCTGGTAGCAGACTCACCTCAACTACTACTACTACTACTACTACTACTACTACATAACATTCCGTCACACAAACCACCGCCACTACCACCACACATACTACACTCACATATCAGTGTCGTAGTGGTGCTGATGGTGACGATGACGACGGTAATAATAATGATGATTATTATGATGATCACCATCATCATTACAATCCTCATTAACAATATCGTTTCATTAGAACTTTCGCCAGTACCGTCATCACCATCCCCACAGCCGCAACGACACTTCATCGCCACCAGCGTCGTCACCACCACCGTATTCGTCATCATAACCATCATCATAACAATAACCATCACCATCATCATCCTATTGTTGCCATCGAGCTTAATCCACTTAATACCTGGTGGTGTTAATAACCGCCATTGTTACTAGTTTTATTAAACGTTCCCTTCTCATCTCTGTCATCGCAACGCTGTTGCTTGAATAGTCTTGTCGTCATCGTTATTGGTTTTGATGTCAGCGTCGTCATTTTCTGTCATCGCACTTTACGTTGATGTTAGCAGATGTTGTTGTTGTTGTTTTCGTCATCGTTTTTGTCTGTAAAGTCATCTTTGCTATTGTTGTTGTCTTTGTTATTTTGTTCTGTTGTTGTTGTTGTTGTTGTCTTTAAGCAGCATCCCTGTTATCCTTCATCTTTCACTCGTTTCAGTCAGACTGTGGCCATGCTGGGGCACCGCATTGAGGAATTTTAGCCGAATGAATCGACCCACAGTACTTCTTTTTGAAGCCTGGTACTTATTCTATCGGATACTTTTGCCGAACTGCTAAGTTACAGAGACATAAGCATACCAACACCGGTTACCAAGAGGTGGTGGTAGACAAACACGAGCTTCTTTCAGTTTCCGTCTAGGAGATCTCCCCAAGGCTTTGGTCGGCCCGAGGCAATAGCAGAAGACATCTGCCGAAGGTGCCACGCAGTGGGACTGAACCCAGAACCATGCGATTGGAAACTAAACTTCTTACCACACAGGCATTCCTGCACCTATTATATACAAATATTTATTCACAGTTGCAGCAGATGTAGTAGTGATTGTTGTTGCTGTTGTTGTTATATAGCCCTAGGCCGACTTTTGATGAAGAGACTTAAGATCAAAGACTTTCCAGCTTGGGCTTACTCCAGACAACAGTATCCGACGTTTCTTTCATTTTCTTAAGACATTACGATAGGATATCATGATGCTTTGGCTGCTAGAATCGTTCCCAATACATTACTAATACTTCATTTATCGACCCCGAAACGATGAGAGAAAAACATGGCCTCAGCGGGTATTGAACAGCGGGTATGAAACAGAACCAAAAGACTGCAGCGCCACTCCATCCAACACTGGCTACTGAACCAACAAGCTACTTTTAGAATTATTTGGTGACTGACCAAGGGTCAAACAACAAGAGTACCATCCCCTGTATTACTGATTTCTTTATTATCACCACTGCCACACCTACCATCACGTGCCATATACTAACGCCAATATCAGAAGTCCATCTACCAGCAATTCCAGTTCCACTAGGACCAATATTTGGTAAACCTCGTTATTTTTATCTCAACGAGATATCTCGGCCAATGAAGGAATATCAACGTGCGTGTTTGACCAGCTAGAAAGAGCAGCTAAATAAGTCGCCCTCGGATCGTACGCTATCGCTTTAAAAACAAACAAACACAGAAACAGGTCGGATAATATGGTATCTGGATAGTTTCTAGCTCATAAGCGAAAAGAATTATGAGATGGTCACTGTTGGATTGCCTTTGATCATGGGTCTGTTCGATAATGTTTGACCTGTGGGCTAAACGACAAAACAACAACAACAAAAAACTGAAACGTTCGCTCTGGCACTAATCAGCAAAAAAAAGAAAAAGAAAAATCACTGAAGACAACTACTATAGTCGCAGCAGCAACCACCAGAGCACACCACCAGCAACAGTGGCAACGATATCAACAGCAGTGACAGAACTGAAGTAGCTCCCCATTCCAGCCTCCCCCACACACTCACACCACCACCACCACCACCACCACCACCGTAACCACAACAGCAAACAGTATCATTTCACACCTGACACGTCTAGAGTCACTGCTAATCAATCAAACGGAATTTCCGCCATCTTAAGACCGCTACTCTCATTAAAATTTTGATTTATTTCTTTGTTTATATAAGTCATTTATTATTATTAATATGATTATTATCATCATCATCATCATTATTATTATTATTATTATTGCTGTTGCTGCTGTTTAGTATTGTTATCATTTAAATTTTATTATATTTATACATTTTCCTTTTTATTTATATCTTTTCCGAGATATGTCTAAAACACCAAAAACCACACACACACAGACACACACACGTTACATAACTTGTAATAGCCCCTTCATTGCCTGCCCCTCAGACAAATAATTGAAATCATTATTATTATTATTATTATTATTATTATTGTCCCTAAAAATTGTAGGCCCTGTATCTAAGTCAAAAACCCGCCCCATCAAGCTCCTCTGGCAAAGTAAATGAACATTTGTTACTGTTAATATTATTATTTCCATTATTATTATTATTATTGGTGGTGGTTGTTTTGTTGTTGTTGGTGTAGTTTTTGGCGTTGCAGCCATTTAAAAACTGCTCCGTCATCCATCACAAACCGCCCTCCGCCGTCACTGATTCCGCGCTACAAATACGGTTACGTCACTTTGGAATGCCATGAATAAACTTCCTGCTTAAAGTAAAGACAAAAACCAGGGAAGACAGATGCACGTGTGATAAGGGAGTCGGGGGTTCGGTTGGGGCGTGGGTGGTGTTGCGGGAGGGGTCGGCTGGGGGCTGGGGTTAGAGACTGTAGTGACGTGTTTCTTACGCGGCGCCACATACTGATGCATACACGAGAAGATGGGAAAAAGAAAATGAAAGGGAAGAAGGGAAGAAAAAGGGAAGGAGAAAAAGCAGGAAGAAGAAAGGGGGAAGAAGGAGAACTTAAGGGGAAGAAGAAGAGGAGAAGAAGAAGAAGAAGAAGAAGAAGAAAAGGAGGAGGAGGAGAAGAAGAAGAAGAAGAAGAAGAAGAAGAAGAAGTTAGAAGAAGAAGAAGAAGAAGGAGGAGGAGGAGGAGAAGAAGAAGAAGAAGAAGAAGAAGAAGTAGAAGGAGAAGGAGAAGAAGAAGAAGATGAAGAAAGAAGAAGAAGAAGAAGAAGAAGAAGAAGAAGAAGAAGAAGAAGAAGAAGGAGAAGATGGGGAAGAAGGAAAGAAGAAACTGAAAGATGAAGACGAAAAGCGAAGAAGGAAAAAATGACGAAGAAAGCGAAGTGTAAGAAATCGAATAAGACGAAAAAGACGATGTGAAAGCAGAGGAAGAATAAGAAGAAGACGAGGAAGAAGGAAGAAAACGTAGACGAAAGAGGTAGAAGGGGAATAACAGAAGAAAAAGAAACAAGGAAGAAAGTATGTTGAACATTGAGGTCTCGTTTTACTTATTTCTGTATAAAGCGGCGAATTATTCGAGGTTTTAGCGTTTTGCATAGAATACATTGCGGTATTTCTTTCGGTTCTCTCAGGTCGGAACTGAAATTCCGTCGAAATCAATTTAGATTTTCGTCCCTTCGAAATTTTTAAGCGAAATACTTGTAAAGTACTTAGGTTCAATGTTAGTTCCTCACTTGCCCTGCTCAGAATTGAGCAGGCGACGCCTTAAAATGGCCCCCCCCCCTCCACCATATATATATTACTGTGTCTGGAGAGAGTCATTCTGTTTTAGGGCCTTATTATTTAACAACTCATCGGTTCGATTGCCACTCAATTATTTATTCTTTCTAAAATATTCGTTGCGTCTTACAACCTTTCCAATAGAAAACAATAAGTAAATGAGAGGATTTCGAACTGGTGACTATTAAATAATCTCTCTCTATATAAACGGCAGTTTGTCTGTGCGTGTTTCTGTGTGTCTGTTTGCTTGTACCCTAACCCTGACCACGGCTTTCAACCGATTCTGATGAAACTTGACACACACATAGCCCAATGTCATAATTCAAAACTAACGCAGCGAAAATTTTGAAAAGTTCCCCCAGTTCTGAAAAAAATTGATAAATTCGACATGGGGTCGAGAATCAAAACACAAACCGCAAACTGTCTAGGGGACGCAACTCCACCTTTTTTAACTAAAAAAAAATTTAGCATAATTTTTTTCCATTTTTTGGCCATTTTTTGGCTATAACTCTCTAAAAATGCTTTATAGTTATTTCCCTTACAAACCTGAGCAACGCCGGGTGATACTGCTAGTAAGAAACTAAAAGAGAATGACTCTCCCCAGACAAAATAAAATATGCTTCAACACTCAAATTCCCATAAAGAATCTTGCAAACTTTATATATATATATATACTCAAAATAAGCAACAAGGATATCCAAGGTAGTGTAGTACAATCGTTTCATGCTACTTCATTTTATTAAACAATGTAAGTATTACATCAGTTTTAAAATGTAGAGCATTCTTCAGACATATATACAATTTTTTAATTAAATAGACAATGTACATTTATACTTTTTCATTTGCCAACATTACAAAGAGGGTAGATATATAAGAACATGGTAGTTAGTAGAAGGTCCTTCTCCATCTGCAGATTTTTATAAAAAATGTACATTGTCTATTTAATTTTAAAAATTCTATATGTAGCTGAATAATGCTCTACATTTCAAAACTGATGTAATACTTACAGTGTTTAATAAAATGAAGTAGCATGAAACGATTGTACAACACTACCTTGGATATCCTTGTTGCTTATTTTGATTATAATCACCCCGTTTGATTTATATGAATAATACCATACCAAATTCTGGTGCCTGTAACTTAAGTACCATATTCATCTGAATCTAAATTTTGCTGAATATATATATATATATATTATGTATGTATGTATGTATGTATGTATGTATGTATGTATGTATGTAGATAGATAGATAGATAGATAGATAGATAGATAGATAGATAGATAGATAGATAGATAGATAGATAGAGAGATAGAGAGAGATGACAATCTAAAGGACTCCGGGTAAGTAAATATATGTAAACGCTTGATTCCAGTGTAAATTTTGTATTATTCGATACTAATAGGAGATAGCTTACATGTTTTCTACTACATGAAGGAATTTTGTAAGTCCTATCAGCAAATGGAACACGTGTAATGGTGAATAAATACTAAAAACTTTTCCTATCATATGTTTTCATTATACACACACACACACACACACACATACACACACACACACACACACAGACGCCTGTATACAGATGTACTAACTAGCCCAGGCACACACAGACACAGATATGAACGCAAATGCACGCATAGACAATGCAAAGACGCATTTGTGCTTACAGCTCCCCCTCTGTGACATGAAGTCAAATTTCCAACGTCTTTAGCGTTCCTATGTCGCTTATTCATGTCGGTCAATCGATTTCAACACGACTGGTTCACCTGACATCACGCGACCTTGTTAAGAGCTTCCAGTGAACTCTTCCACATTTACACACGTTGTACGCGCAACATTACTTTTTTTAATATAAGTAGACACACATATATTGATAAATGTATGCTTATGTATGCGCGTATATATATATATATATATAAATATATACATAGATATATATATACATATATATATACATATATATATATATATATACACATGTATATACATATATATATATATACACACACATGTATATAAATATATACATAGATATATACACACACATACATACACACACATATATACACAGACGCACATGCATATATATATATTTATATATACGCATATGCCTGTGTACATATACATATATCTAAACATATACATGAATATATAGACACATTCCCATGCATACATTCATAGTATATCAATATACATACATATATACAGACATATGCATACACAAACATACACACAAATGCACATATATACATACACACACACATACATATATATATATATATATATATATATATATATATATACATACTTATAAGCTGAGCAAAAGTTGTACGTACGCCGCTAAATATAAATCCCAAAAGCGGAACAAGAATGCAAAGGAGGATAATATAAAATATGCGGACAGATGGACGATACAAAGACGGACAGGAAAACCAGGACGGAACATTCTTGGCTTTCTATACACATATATATTTACATACACATGTACGTGTGTGTGTGTGTGTGTGTGTGTGTGTGTGTGTGTGTGTGTGTGTGTGTGTGTGTGTGTGTGTGTGTGTGTGTTTGGTTGTCTACTCCTTGTGCAGAGTTTGACCGCCTCCTGTACCTACACGGTTGCACCATCATGGCATCTGACGTGGCTTTTTAAACCAGACAATGTTTAAAAATTGCATATCTGATTTGAACCAAGAGCTGCAGATAAGTTCTGATCTTTGTGGATCTTAAAATGCCTTTTAAGGCCTCCGTAAGATTTGCAGAGCTTCTGGCATACATTGCATTGAAAGGTGTACACAGACATAGAAATAGTTGGTGGAGGTTCGTTTTCCATGGATTTGCAAATGAGATTTGAGCCCAGCCAAAGAAAGGCCTGGTCGGTCAAAAACTGCGCATACAAAAAGCTCATTGTGATTCGCCTTCTCGATCGTAACATTCTTCTTTGAATCTCTTTTGAGTTCTGCATGTGTTATCCTGGCCTATTCAAACTTAACTCCACACATTGTATGTGTGTGCATACGTTTATATATATATATACATATATTATATATATATATGCATATATATACATACGCATGTACCCACTGAAAATTAACACCGCCACTTTTTCTCTCTCCTTGTTTTAATACTCAAGTATACAGTATATAAAACATACATATTTACAGACACGTATACATATACAGACACACACACACAGTCAAGCATATATATACACATACATATACACACATAGGCACATATAAATATACACACATAAATACACATACATACATGGCCAGTAACATTAGCCTTGCGTAGAGACGGAGCGAGTGAGAAAGAGAAAGAGGTAGAAGTACTTGCAGACAAAGGAAGTCAGTCAAAGAGAATAAGTGATGTAGCTTAA
>NC_043020.1:24637284-24649784 GCF_006345805.1 Octopus sinensis
AGTCTCATCTCAAAAACTCGTGGGACGTTGTGACGTTTATGACTTTCCTCGTTAACACATTAACGACGTAAGCCGTAAATTGAAAATGGCGCCAATCTGCAATCGAAGCCTTTTAGTCAGATAACCAAATATTATCTTGTAACTTTGGCTTCCTGTGCGATATCTGATATCCAAATGTTATCAGTATAGCAATAAAGATAGCGTTATCACCGTCTAAACTGTTTCTCCTCGAGTCGAGGAACAAAGGCCTGCATTTATTACAGACACACGAGATGTTGTGAACGGTATGCCGTTCTCTAGTTACCAGTATATTTTTGTTTCTGCTGAACTATGATCTGGAATTGTTATCGGAGTTTCTCAATAAAATGGCGTTTATTAGTTCATTTGGCTTACTTTCGTTATCTTTTAAATGTCACTCTTTTTATACACACACACACACACACACACACACACACACACACACACACACACATATCGGCACTTCGCAATAAAGATGGCGTCGTTAGTCCATTTGCTTGCCCACATTATCGTTTAAATGTCATTCGCCGTATATACACGTTTACCGGCATATACAGAGACATATGTGTGTGCAAATATATGTATGTGTTCGTATAGACAGATGTTTATACATACGTATATAACAACACAGATACACGCACATATATTTATACACATTTATAACGATGCGTATATCAATTATAATACATACATAAACTCAGAACGCCACTGGCTGTAGGAATTTAATCTACTGCTGTTTTAAGTGTGTCTGCGGGTGTATATATATATATTGGTGTCCTGTACACATATATGCGTGTATATGTACATGTAGAGGTAGGTACGTACATATATGTTTATATATATGCATATGTTCTATTTTATTAACTTACTATATATATATATATATATATATAATGCTTTGTCGTAATGGAAAAAGTTACTGTTGAACAGACAGTTCTCCATACATAACGTAAATTATTTGAAATATATTCTCATTTATTGTTAATCGTAGAATACAGCTCTACTGGACTATGTTAAAAAGTAAAGACAGCTGAACCACGCCAAAAAGATGGCTAAATTACCGTCAGCAGAATATCGGAACCTGTCTATAGATTTTCTAGTTCTGTCGATGGTTCGTTAGAAAAGGAACTCGTTTCGCTCTGAAGCGAGATTAATAGTTTTTAGCTACTATATATACATATCAAATATGTATGTATAGCTAAATTGTCGTCTAAATTGCATCACAGTATATGCGTTGATGACGTAGTTTTACAGCTGTTGGTTGGTTATTTGAGAGGAAGGGATCCCTATTGTACTATCACCATAGTTGTGTGTGGCCCCCACTCGAGAGACACACCTAGAATCTCCTTTCCAAAGTTACCGATGCCATTAGTATAGCAAATTCTACGGAATTTCTATTAATGCGATTAGCAATGAATTAATCGGCATCAGGACTTAACTAGTAATTATTCTATTAAGCGCCAGAAAGAGCGGAAGTAAAGTCGACCTCGGCAGGATTTGAACTGAGAACGTAAAGTACCGGGATAAACAGAGCAACGCTATTACTATTTTTTTAACTCAACCAACCAACTCAACCAACTGGACCAAATCACAGCTCCCTTCGTAATTCATCTGTAGGAAACGGTTTCAAATTAAACTTAAACCTATAAGAGATTCACAATATATTGTTTTTAGAGGGGCGGGGGAGTTTGAGAAAAATAATTCTAAAATCGGTAAATTAAAATAATTATTCTTTTTCTCTCCTCTCAATTCTCTCGATATCAGCAGCAGCAGCAGCATTTTGTCACCCATCTACTACTACTACTACTACTACTACTACTACTACTACTACTACTACCACATCACAGCTGCTGATATTTGGACGGCACCTTCGTAGATTACCTTGTTATCAAGTACTAACAAGGAAACAATATCAACACACCCGTGCACACACATGCCCCCTTGTCCCCTTATCCTCTCTGATAACATCGGCATCTCAGTTTTATCAATGAGATGTTCGTCTCCTTTCCCTTCTCTTCGTTTCTTAGTCATCACCCTTTTTATTTCTTTCTCCCCATCCGCTTCCATCATTCCTTCTTTTCTTCTAGCCTTTACCATCATCATTTGCTTCAATACCAGCATTATATCCTTCTTTAACCCTTTTTTTTTTCAGCATTGCAAAAGGCCAGTATGATCCTAGTGGATCGTAAAGTCAGCTTCAGGAACACACTGGTCTTTCCAATACCTCCAGTCTCTATAATGTATATATATGTGCAGGGGGGGGGGGCACGAACTCTCTCTCTCTCTCTCTCTCTCTCTCTCGCAATGAAAAATTTAATGAAGCGGTGTTTGTTCTGTTGGAACCGAATAACCAACGGTGTTATCGCTCACAAGTGATTGACACTACACGCATAAACACACACGCACATTATATATATGCATGTGTGTGTGTTATGATTCTATGAGTATGTGTATATGTTTTTTTTGTTCTGTGTGTGTTTATGATTAACTGTATATGCGTGCGCGCGCAGTGCCCACTTAACGCACACAAAATTATCGCTTCTATGAAAGAGGCCCAAACAGTTCTGCTTTGGATCGATCTCTTCGACTGTTGTATGCCCACAGAATGAGACTGTAGCAACGTTGTAGAAAAACCATAAACTGAAATTTTCAACTTTCATTCAAAATGAGAAATTTTAGCGATGAAAAGAGAGGTAGAGAGGCAGAATACCCTACACCATTCCCTGGAAGCCCTTAGTTAATTTCATGAAATATTGACGATAACAAAAATTGCTTCTGGCGTTTTGTGGGACCTAGCTTCCCTAGCGAGTGTCACTTATGTTGAGTTAGAGGTTAAAATAACTGTCTAAGTGTTAGAAGTATCCATTACACTAGCGGTATATTACCTGTGTTTAACCATGGGCATAGATATGCAAGCATATGTTCAGAAGTTATAAGACAAGGATAAACATTGGCTTATCAAGAATCAAAATTTAAAGAAAACAGAAAATGGAGAAATATTGACGAACAACTATTGCCTTACATCAATTAATAATAATAATAATTGATGTAAGTCAATGTTGTTCATTAGCAATTTTCCACTTTGTTTTCTATATATATATATATTATAGATATATATATTATATATATATATATATATTTATTTATTTATTTATTTTATTATTTTTTTACTCGTTTCAGCCACGCGGCTGCAGTCATGGTGGAACACGACCATTTATATATGTATGTGTGTGTATAAGGCGGTGCTCCAGCATGGCCGCAGTCAAATGACTGAATCAAGTAAAAGAATATATATAATCGATGAGTGGTTAGGGTATTCGGCACAGGATCGGAAGTTCGTGAGTTCAATTCCCGACGACGCGTTGTGTTCTTGAGCAAAACACTTCATTTCACGTTTCCTGTATTTTAGAGGATCGGCTTTTTCACACTCTGTTTCCACCTTGAGGTTAAAGGTTACACGTTTCTGTGGAATATTCAGCCACATGCATGTTAATTTATTTTATAAATACTGAGAGAAGATGAAATTGCTTTTGTTTTTCTTGCTTTCTTCAAAACACTGGATCTCGAAGTACATCACATAGAGCTATACTTAATAGCATGCAAATATTGGGTTGAAAAGCAGTTTTGCGTAGAAAAAGGTAAACTTCGCAAATATAAAAAATGACAGATATGCGACGTGGAAGGATGTTGAGGTTCGTAAGAAGCGTAAATCTAAGGGAGGAATGGTGAGAAACGAACGACAAAGAAGACTGCATCCGTCCTTTTCACACAATATACAATAACCCCTCAACTATCACGGGTGTTACATTCCAAAATCACCCGCGATAGGTGAAAATCCGTGAAGTAGAAACAGTACTCTACTGGATTTTCTAAAAATCATTTTTATAATTTGCATATATTTATTTTATTATAAATGCAAGACAAAACCACGGAGGAATCGAGGTAAGCTTAAATGATAAACCGTGATAGGTGAACCGCGATAAGGCGAGGGGTTACTGTACAAACATATATATATATAATATATACATATATATATAATAATATATATATATATATATATATATATTAATATATATATACACATATATATATACAACATATATACACACATATATATTATATATATGTGTGTGTGTATGTGTGTGTGTGTATAGACACATACATGTATGTGTGTGAATATATATATCTGTTATGTGTATATATATGTGTATATAATGTGTGCACATATATATATATATATATATATATATAATATATGATATATATATATATAATATAGATAGATAGATAGATAGATAGATAGATAGATAGATAGATAGATAGATAGATGTCTTTCGTATACCACACTCGAATCGACGACACAAATTTCTGCAATATTTCGCTGATGTTCGGCTTTTTCCATACGTACTTTTGTGAGTTTGAATGTATGTGTGTGTGTATGTAAGTGTATGTGTGTGTGCGCGTGTATGCGCGTGTGTGTATGTATTGGGGTTGTGTATAATGAGAGAGTTTTAACGATGTCTGCGAGACACATAACAAAACTGTTGATATTACATATCAGTGAAGAATTCTAACGAATATTGTCAATCAATGTAAACATTGATGAGAATATTTCAATAAAACTCTCTGCGATTTCAAAGCGAAGAGCATAAGAAAAACAGAGTGGAAATAAATATGGCTTTTGTTTGATGGCTTGAAGCTTCTATACACAGGCACGTCTGGATATATCAAAGATTATGACCTAATATGATAAACATATTATATATATATATATATATATATACAGAGAGAGAGAAGGAGAGGGAGAAAGAGAGAGAGGAGTAGAAAGGTAAAGAAAAAGAGGGATACATAATTATAGATAGAAAGATTAATTAAACTTTTAGAATATGAACAGACTTATTGATAGATAAAAAGATTAGACAAATTGTTCAATATATTTGTAGAATGACAGACAGACAGACAGACAGACAGACAGACGACAGACAGACAGATAGATAGATAGATAGATAGATAGATAGATAGATAGATAGATAGATAGATAGATAGATAGATAGATAGATACATAGATAGACACATAATACATACGTACATAACAGTTAGCCACATTGACAGACAGGCAGGCAAACAGACTGAGAGACAATAAGATAGATAAAAGTTAGCCAGACAAAGACAGATAGACAAACAGACAGTTCGACAGGCAGGCAGACAGACAGATAGACAGACAGACTGACAGAGACAGACAGAGACAGGTAGTCAGAGACAGACAGACAAACAGATAGACAGATAGGTAGACTGACAGACAGACAGATGCAAAGAGAGAGAGAGAGAGAGAGAGAGAGAGAGAGAGAGAGAGAGAGAGGAGAGAGAGAGAAGAGAGAGAGAGAGAGAGAGAAACAGAAAGACAGGTTGAAAAGTAAACTTGTTGCCACGCATGAAAATATTAAAATTGATGATAGATTGGTCGCGTGACAGATCGATAGACAGATTTGTTGACCGATAGATAAGATGACCAAGGAACAATAAATACATTCATCTATATTGATAGGGATAAACAAACCGATCTATAGATATTCAATACATAGCTAAACATATGCAAGCACTTACGTGTGTGCATGTATATGCATAATGTATGTATAAATACAGACAGACAGACCCACACATACGAGGGTTGTCTTACAGTTCAAAATATCTGATGGTCTGAGCAGAGGAGCGAAATAGAGATTCAAGAACAAACTCTACACCTGACACGTCATACCTGATGATATTTTGGGGAACTTCCACACCACTGTATAGTGCGAAGCTTACGCAGACAGACCCACAGCTTACGCAGACAGACCCACAGCTTACGCAGATAGACACACAGACAGACCCACACATACGAGGGTTGTCTTACAGTTCAAAATATCTGATGGTCTGAGCAGAGGAGCGAAATGGAGATTCAAGAACAAACTCTACACCTGACACGTCATAACTGATGATATTCTGGGGAACTTCCACACCACTGTATAGTGCGAAGCTTACGCGATAGCATTGATGCTGTTGCTAAACACACAACATGGAATTGAAAATCTATCAAAGTGTTTCGCTCGAGGTGGCTTCAGAGATTCATCATATAATATATATATATAGTAGAAACTCGGTTTTCGAACTCTCATCAAGAATAAATCGTTCTTTATCTCTTGTCTTTCTCATATTTAATACAATAGTACCTCGGTTTACGAACGCCTCTGATCACAAATAAATCGTGCTTTATATATATATATATATATATATATTATTTTCTTCTTTTATTTGTGTCAGTCATTTGACTGCGGCTATACTAGAGTATAGTTACGGGGACAAACACACACATACATATAAATACATATGTTTCCGTCTACTAAACCCACTCACAAGGGTTTGGTCAGCCCGAGTCTATAGTTGAAGACACTTGCCCAAGGTGCCACGCAGTGGAGCTGAACCCGGAATCATGTGGGTGATAAACGATTTATTCGCGATCAGAGTTGTTCGAAAACCGAGGTACTACTATATATATATATATAAACTCCTCACCTTTAAACTTCTCTGCTTCATAATACGAAATATAAGATTTTTTTTCTACCCCAATGATGGACGCTCGATTTATCCAATGTTTATCTCCTTCCATTGCTGTCTGCATACAATTTTGGGGAACCTACATCTACCAATATTATGAGGGATCTCTCAGCCCGCATATATATTGTATATATTGGATATATATTGTATACCAAACCCAAACTGTTATATTTAATCTGTTTATCTACATAATTGCCTCCATACCTGCTCACCTGGATTCCTCTTACAACTACCCATTCACCCTCAGAAATGGTCCCTACTTAAGTTGGAATTATTTGAGCGCTGCGAAGTATCTTCTATACCGAGAATCTTTGAATTTTATCCGTTCACTACGTACACACCCACACACACAAAGTCTCTCAGTTCACTTTCCCCCCACCACACAGACACACACCATGTGTACAACCTTGAACAAAGCCACTTGGATGAATATACCCTGGATGAACATGTACTGAAACGGAATCAACGAAATGTTCAAGGGAAAGCAGAAACACGTGTCGGATGGAAATATTGTGTTCTTGCATATATATATATATATTATATATATATATATAATTTAAAAAAGGATATGTGGAACACGAGTTGTGATATATAAAAAAAGGAAATGAAGAAAATGCTGACAAAATAATTTAAGTAAGGGAGAGTGTATTAATTAGGTGAAAGTTTTTTACCGGTTGCGCATTTGTTATGCTTATCAAAAGATATTTTTTAAAGAAGATAGAGTTCCTTTCTGATAGATTTTTTCTCAGATAAGAGAAAACAATCTATCAGAAGGAACTCTATCTCTTTTTAAAAAATATCTTTTGATAAGCATAACAAATGCGCAACCGGTAAAAATCTTTCACCTAATTAAATACACTCTCCCTTACTTAAATTATTTTGTCAGCATTTTCTTCATTTCCTTTTATATATATATATATATACATATATATATATATAATATCTATTATTACGTATATATATATATACATATATATATATATATATATTACATATATATATATATACATATATATATATATATATAGATATACATATATATATATATATATATATACATATATATATATATATACATATATATATATATACACATATATAAACACATATAATTATATATATACACATACTATATATATACATTATAATATATATACATATATATACTATACACATATATATATATATACTATATATATATATACATATATATATATTCTATATATATATATACATATAAATATACTATACATATTATTATATATACATATATTATAGATAGATACATATATATACATATATATATATATATATATATATATATATATATATATATATATAATATATACATTATATATATTATATATATAATATATATATATATATATGCACATAGACACACGTGTATATGTATTTTCATGACTGTGTGGTGAATGCTTAACGTATAGGTGTGTGTTAAATTATCTGATGTAGAACTTCATACAATCTGTAGAGAAGAAAAACACATTTTTGTATCCTAAAGAGCGAAGGTGGCGTGACTCATCTGCAAGTGAGAGGAGTGACGCGGCGAATTTTAAGAGTAACCATTTATGAGTGGAAAAAAATGTCACTTTTATGAGAAAGTATTCTGAGTGAGTTTCTACAGTGGCATGTCAGTCGCCTTTACTATAGCTTGGCAGTGTGTACCACTTCAAGTATACCACTCCTCAATAAGTTTAATCTACAAGCAGAAGTAGTTACCAGGGTATGACTGTGACTAGCGTTGGAGCCAAAGGTGTGAGTCAGGTGAGAACCAGGTGAGTACCCGTTCATCGCCAAGGATTCTGCTGTCGGAAACCAAAGTATTCTTTTTACCAGAAAACTACAAAAGGGTCTAGAGTGGCATCCGAACGTCTAGTTGCACCGAGGTAAATTGGTGATGATGATGATGATGCATATATATGCGTATACACACATACAGTATCAAAGTTGCCTATTTCTTCGTAGATTGAAGACAAAAATAACGAACAACCTTTATATATATATATATATATAATTAAAATAAGTAACAGAATATCAAGTAGTGATGCAGTACGACCGTTTCAAGAGGCTACACCCCCCACATGTGTATATATATATATATCTATATATATATATATATATATATATATATACATATATATATAGAGAGAGAGGGAGAGAGAGAGAGAGAGAGAATTGGTTGGTTACAAGATTTATTAGAATCTAGGCGCACCCTCATTTATTTAGTATGTTGGTTGTTGAACAGGTCAGCATCAAGGTTTTACCTTAGCCGTTTAAAATTTTACCTGAGATTTACTCTCTGACGTAATCTGTGATATCAATAAAATCCTACCGAACAGCTGTAATATATTGAAAATCCCATTTTAGTCACACACACACACGGTGAGCTTTTGTGCAGTATCCTTCTACGAAATTCCCTGACGTTGCATTAGTCGGAGCGAGGTGGTTGAAGAAGATCCTTGTTCCAAGTGTTGCAGATAGGAATGGAACTCGCAGCCTCATGGATACGAAACGAATTCCTTAACCACGCCTCAATGTCTGCAGTTCTACACATACGCTTACAGTATATGCTGAAGAAGAAGATTGACACTGTTAAGTCAATTAACGATACGTTCGCCGTTCGCTATATGCATGAGGTAGGCGGCGGTGGAGACGGGTGTTCGTATCCCCCCCACCCCTACTTTGTACAACCAGTCGGGTAGAAGGAAGGGGTGCGTGACTTGAAAAGTGCTTCAACAGTCGGAATGGATGTGGTGGTGGTGAGTGGTTGTGTGTAGGGGTGGGTGAGAGTATTAGGTGGGGAAGGTATGGAGGAAGGAGTCGGTGTCGGGGAGAAGGAAAAGTGAGGCATTCATGAATGGTTATCAGTATAGAAGTATCGAGAGAGATACACACACATACATGCGCACACACACACACACACACACACTTATTCCATATCGTACCTTCATACAAACTCGTATACACAGATAAGCATACGCACCTAAAACAACACAAGTTGTTCATACATACACACAACCCCCACCCCCATATATCCTTCTCCCACCTCTTCACCTCACTATGTAAGCTCTGTTGTTTGTGTAACGCCACCTAGCGGTAGGAATAACAACATGAAAGTGAAGAAAAACTGCAGAAACAACAGAGATTCGATCGCCGACCGCTTTGCTTCTATAATCGTCCCTTGCCATTACTCGCATCCCCACCACTACGTAAACCGCCAACACCAACACCATTACTTCAACCACCACCACAGCTATACAGCAATGGCAATATGGCCGCCATTCTTCTTCAATACCACGCCGCCATTTTGTTTCGAGTTTTTTTTCCCCTTTTCTTTTCCAACTTTGTTTTCTCTCAAAGCAAAATTCAGAAGTTTTTTTTTCTTCTTTCTTTTGTTAATCGCCGCCATTACATGAAAGAAATACTTTGGATGTTACGAATTTGATGCTGTTCTGTTTACTAATGTTGCTGTTGTTGTTATTGTTTCTGATTGTTGTTGCTGTTGTTAAGCACCAGGTCAACCCTGATGGAGCAGAACCGATAATCAAAAGCATTTTCGCCATGATTCATGCCGTCTTTCCTTTTTTATTTCTTTTTTTTTTTACTGAGATAGTGTATCTAGGACTACATTATCTAACATTACCTTTGTTTTTCTTTTTGAGACGGCAGGGTTTCATTTAAGAAAGATTTGGCTGCTATTTCTCGTGCTTCCTCGTGGTTCGAACCGTGCTCTCTCTCCCTCCTACACACACCACACACACACACACACTCACACACATGTATTATATATATATATATATATATATATATATGAGCGTCTTTGAATAATTGTTATTTAATCCGAAATTGGCCCTGATTGAGTAGACATAATCAAAGATCTTCCAGCCGTGGCACCTTCTTTTATTCTATATCAACAATTCGATTCACAGCGGACTACATTATTCAGTTTCATCCTTATCTCATTAAATGCAATACTTTATTCTTTATGAGTAACTAGGCTCTATTTCTCGCATTTTGACCGACCAATTATTTACACCACGTCGTTGACTTGTTGATGCCATCGATGATGATGGCGACGGTGGTGCTTGGTAGAGAATGGAAAGCTAAATAAACTTTAAGGATATATGAGGCCAGGAGGTCACGCCCGTCGTTAAGGTGGCGCTGAGAAGGATTAAATATCCCCTCGCTGTTCAGTGGAGCACCCTCAGATTTACAGAGATACATTTATTTCGAAAATCCACTTCAGCGTTATTACAAATTAGTGTCCACCCAGAGCCTTTTTAAGCACCCCTAGACACCAAATACTGGAGAGGAACTTGGACTGGGATCGTTCTGGAAACGAACAAACTGCATCTTTCATGTACATCTCCAGAAAAAAATATTTGGTCTAATATCAAATTGAAATCATAAAATATATTGTCAATATTTGAGAATATCGTTTGCTTATGATGTCAAAAACTCACAGACATAGCCAGTGTTTCACTTTAGTCGTCGTCATATACACATAGTATACAACTGGTACAATGAAATGCTAACTAGTACAGCAAATATGGTCAGCAATTCACTATTATATCTACATGCGTAGTTAGTATTTGTGCAAGCTATACTAATATTACATTGTAATAGTTGCACTGCTAATAATATCTCTATATTTGTGAGCAGTTTTTGAATGCATTTTGCGCTAACCACTATTTTATTAAACGTCATTATCTGAAACAATCTGAGATGTTATGTACATCCTAGACGTATGAGCACGCGCCGCATGTGTGTGTGTGTAAACGAATTTGTCTACACGTAATTGATGGTCAATAGTCTGATGTATTTTGCATGCTATCTATTAATCTAGACATGGATTGTTAAACCATAGAATGAATAATAATTTGGATGTAAAAATCGATGGCTATTTTGGATTATATTTGCATGCAATCTTATTGATCAGATGTGTGGTCACTATTTCATATATTTCGCATTACCAAAAATGCTTATAATCAACAATATGCGAAAGAAACTATGCTGATACACACACACAACACACACACGAGTAGGTCTCCTCGCGATGGTCGAGTTTAGTTTCGTTGTTGCCGTTGGATATGTAATTGTCGATTAAACACAAAAGGAGAAAACGTTTTTAGTGAAAGTAATGTGGTAGATAGATAGATTGATAGAGAGAGAGAGAGAGAGAGAGAGAGAGATGGACAGACAGACAGACAGACAGACAGACAGAGAAAGACAGACAGGGAGAGTTACATTAGCAAGTTGTTTGTCATGCGTTGAAGATGAGATTGTACAATTGCTGCTTCCGGTGCAATGATAGCTTTCACCAAATTAAGATTATATTGTCAAAGTTACTTTTGGCATTACTTTCTAAGCAGCCAAGCAAACAGGCACCATACAATGGATAAGTAATTCACAACAGAAAAGTTAGTTGTTAAAGCTGTTTATATATTTATTTTTTTCTTAAACGATATAAATACAATTAAAAGCTACATATTTCATTTGTCAGAAGATATCGCAACTAAGTGATACACCATACGTTCTTACAAGTCAGACACGATGTACACACGCTATTGCAGCACGTCGCTACTATTTGTCGGTATTTCCTTGCGTTGTCCCGGAACTCTCCGAGCAGTGTCCAAATCAGCCCCCATTTCCATGAAATACTTCATCATCCGCAGTGGCCATATGGTATGTGATCGAGCAATACAAACCGTTACCCCAGCGGGTCTCTCAAAGAGAACACAATAAGCAGGACCTATCCCGGAATATCAAGCAACATGAGCAAACAGTCTGAGCTGACACTCTCGAATCATGCAAGTGACAGGACGCAACGCAGTTTCTGATAAGGGTTGTTGGCTGGATACAAAATC
>NC_043020.1:24654784-24689784 GCF_006345805.1 Octopus sinensis
GGTGACTGTGGAACTGTAAAAATGTGCACGACCACGTTTAGACGGCTTTGAATGACCATAGAAAGTGCGAGCCCTCTAACTGAAAAATTGTGGATTTATATAAAGGACACACACACAGACATTTTGCCGTTTATATATATACTAGCAGTATCGCCCGGCGTTGCTCGGGTTGTAAGGGAAATAACTATATAAGCATTTTTAGAGAGTTATAGCCAAAAAATAGCAAAAAAAATGCATTAAAAATTGAAAAAAAATTAAGGTAAATTTTTTTTAAATCGTTGACACATCGTAGATATTTTTAGAGAGTTACTTCCCTTATATAAAAGCGAAAAAAATGCATTAAAATGGAAAAATATGATGGTAAATTTTTTTAAAATCGTAGACTCATCGTAGACGCGCGCTAATACCCAGAAGGGCTCGATATGAATCACGACTATAAGATACCCGCTTTTGGTTAAACTGCACCGCAAAATGTGGGAGTAATTACGAATGTAAATCGAAGGGGACAGACACACAACTTCACTCTTATATAAAGATGCTTTTTTTTTTCAGTCATAGAGTTAGATTTATGAAGGTCTTCAGTAGAAAATCCTTCGAATTCTGACTCGCTGCTTGATATAATGAAATTCGTATCCATTTTTTGTCAGAATTACAAATTTTGAAAACACAATAGGAACAAATTTCGGGAAAAAATCACCCATAATTCACGGAATTAAAATTACACTTCGATTTTTGTAGAAAACTGTATTTGAAGTGTTTACGAAGTATAATACGTGTTTTCACGAATGTACTAAAGAGATTTACTCTGATATTCTCATTTAAATATGAATAGGTAAATTCGGGCGGTTGGTAACGAAAGGGTTTATATAAGTGTCGTCTGTTTAAATAAACACTGTTTCATAGTTTCAGTTTAGTCTTCCTCAAATCACTGTCGCTAATTTACTCTCTTCCAAGAACATTTTCACTCACTGTTATCTGTTAGCTTCCCATACATTTTACTCATGTATCTATCAGCGTGATAGACAGAAACAAATATTACATTTACTTTCATTTTATTCGTTGCCCACTGGTGTGTGCGTTTGCGTGTGGTGTAAACCAGACTAAGAAAAGCATTTGACACACACACCAGAATGTGAGTTTTCTGTAATTTTGCTTAATTGGAGTTTAAATTTTAAAAACTGGACCTGGCATGACGCGATGCATTGTACTCTTAAAACTGCTAGGTAAATTGTAATTGAAGAAATCCTATATTGTAGATTTGTATAACTCCCAAAGGGAGGCAGATAAAATCTGCCTTTTATAATAAGAGATATACACACACACAACACACACACACACATATATATATATATATATATATATACACACATATATATATACATATACGCATATACACACATTCCCGCACGTTCATGCACGCTTGAAAGTCTTGTGTTACTACAAGCAAATTCAATTCAAAATGTACTCAATACCTAAAATTCAGAGCCATAAGATGGTCAACGGTTATTAGATTGTTTGTTCCTAATTGTTTCTCTTTGTTTTTCTCTCCCACGTGATTAATAATCATATTTTCGTCCAAAACTTCTTCAATAACGTATCTCTTTGATAATCGTCTTTGAAATATAGCCTGATAGCCTTGTGTAAGGGCATAAGCCATTAAATTACACGCACATACACACACACACATACGTTTACATATATCCTTATACACTCAAAATATATGTAAATACATATCAGTATATAAGCGGTATGACATCCTCTCTCTCATTCTCACAATGTGTATATATATATATATATATATATATATACATACATTTCTACATACATATATATATAGAGAGAGACATACATACATATATACATACACTTATACATACATATGTATACATACATACATATATATATATATATATATATATATATATATATATATGTATACATACATATATATATATGTGTATAAATACATACATATATATATGTATACATATATATATACATACATATATATACACACACATATATATATACACATATATATATGCACACACACACATACACATACACATATCTACATACATACACATACATAGATACATTATATATATATATACACACCATACTATATTTATATACATACATACATGCATACCATATATATATACATACATACCTACATATATACATATATATACATACATACATATATATATGTATATATTTATTATATATACATATATTATATATATATATATATATATATATATATAGATATATATATATATATAATATAACATATATATATATGCACACATACACGCACATACATGCATACGTAGAGGGGAGGGTATGTTTGTATTTAAGTGTATGTGTTGTGTGTGTGGGGGGACAACTAAGGAACGAAGTAGCTAAAGAGCTGAGTGGTTGAATGGTTGAAATATTTCATTGGTTTTCACAGACAAAAGATTCACCGTGAATTGTTTTCGTAACGCTAATTAGAGTCGGAAAGCGTGTCTAATTGAACAACAACGACAACAACAACAACAAACAGAGGAAAACCAAACACTAACAACACTATCAACAACCACAACAACACTGTGCCTCTCAAAGCCACCATCATCGTTAGCCTCAAGAAAACAAGGGCGTATACAAAAAAAATTGAAGTTTATCTATTTAACTGCTACGACTAGTATATTATTATTATTATTATTATTATTATTATTATTATTATTATTATTATTATTATCCGTAGCATCGGGAACAACAACAGCTTCAAACAAGATAAAACAACAACGACCACAACAAGAACGACAACGAAACAATGGGGAAAACAATGAAAAATTTTTAAAAAAGAAAATGAAACCTAAGCCCGCCTTAACATCCGACATTGAACAAGTTTAGTTTGTGTGAGTGGACTAACAACATACAATAACAACAATAACAACAACAGTTTTAACAGCAACAACAACAACGCCATAACGATCACAAGATAGGAATTTCACAGGCATTAAAGACAAGCACAAAACCACCGCAAACGACATCGTCATAACGATGATAATGATGATGATGATGATCATCATCATCGTTATCACAATCTACTCCCTCACCACCACCATAGTCGTTGTCGTCATGATCATCGTCGCCATAGTCACAACCAGCCGCCTACTTCTTATCATCACCGTCATCATCATCATCGCCATCATCATCACGGTCACCATCACCGTCATCATCATATCACAATCATGGCACCTCATCATACAAACACACACACACGATTCTTTTTTTATATTTTTAGGCAGACTGCGGCCATACTGGAGCACCCAACGATCTTGTATTTAACACAATAGTAATTTAATCGAACCCATAACAGAATGGTTAAGTTCATTTAGGCTTTGATGTGCAGACGTTTACGGTCGTAAATTATATATTTATTGCGACGCGCCGATTTACAGCAGTGTCAAAAGTAAGGAACACACAGACATACACACACTCACGCGCGTGTGTACGTGTCTGTGCGAACATGCACATAAGTATGTGCGTATGTGCGTATGTATGTATGTATGCATATTGGCGAGAGCGTGAGAGATATTTAATGCAGAACTGAGATATTTGTGAATCGGTGATCGAAGTTTCACGTTTCCGATCTTCAGACAACTGGTTATAAAACACAGCATCAACAAATTAGCATGGATTGACCATCTTTGACCCAGTCACAATGAATCGCAATTTTATTTCAACTAGTCGCCTACAGATCAGGATTTTGTTACTGTTTACCGTGTGTACGGGCGCATGTGTCTATATATGTATGCGTGCAGGATCAATGGCCTGTCAGCTTTGGGGGAATCTTTCAATGTTGAAATTTTGTCCCCTTTCCAAGTGAAGCTGGTCTTTGATAATTTTGATATTCCCTCTAGATGAGATGGAGATAATCTTAACAAAGAAGAATTTTTTATGCATGGTATTTAATATAAATATATATAACAATTTGACTGCGGCCATACTGGGGCACCGCTTTGAGGGGTTTAGTCGAACAATTTTAATTAGTACTTATTTATTTATTAATTAGTATTTTTAATTATTACGTATTACTGGTACGTATTCTATCGGTCTCCTTAGCCGAATTGCTAAATTACGAGGATGGTAACAAACCAGCCCGTTGGTCACGTGATGATGGAGGAGGCACACAAATACACCCACACTTATACGACGGGCTTCCACACGGTTTCCGTCAGCCAAATTCAATCGTAATATAAAAGATGGCCCGGAGCTATAGAAGAATACATTTGCCCCAGAAACAGCGCCGCGTGGGACTGAACCATGGACCCCAAAACATCGTGGTCGTAAAGTGAGCTTCTTAACCACATAGCCAAGCCTTGACAGATCGACTAACAGACTTAGACAGTCAAAAATTTGCACTGCGAGAATATCAAATCTTCTTATCATTGAATGGTATTAATTACAGACACACGCACGTTTGTGTGCATGATAATGTAATTGCTGTGTATGTGTGTTTCATTACTCTCACAAGCTGCGTGTGGAGGTTCAAACGAGATATTTCTGTTCCTCACTCTGTATGTTCGTTATGTTCCTTAGTCATGTTTTAGTCAGGAAGCAAACTCATATTCATACAACCATGATTTTTAGAGATTCTTATCATCATCATCATCATCATATACATATATATGTATACATACATATATATATACATACATACATATATACATATACATACATACATATATATATATATATACACAAATACATACATACATACATACATACATACACATACATATATATACATACACATACCTACATACATAGGCATACATCATCATCGATATCGTCATAATTGTTAAAGCGCCGAGCTGGCAGAATCGTTAGCACACCGGAGCGAAATGCGTAGCGGTATTTCGTCTGCCGCTACATTCTGAGATCAAATTCCGCCGAGGTCGACTTTGCCTTTCATCTTTTCGGGGCCAATAACATAAGTACCAGTGAAATACTGAGGTCGATGTAATCGACTATCCCCCTCCCTCAAATTTCAGCTGTTGTGCCTTTAGTAGAAAATATTATTTTTAAGGCGGTGAGCTGACAGAATCGTTAGCACGCCGGACGAAATGATTAGCGGCAATTCGTCCGTTTTTACGGTTTGAGTTCAAATTCCGCTGAGGTTGTCTTTTTGCCTTCCATCCTTTCGGGGTCGATAAATTAAGGACCAGTTGAGTACGGGGATCGATGTAATACCTCCGCCCCCACATTTCAGACCTTGTACCTATAATAGAAATGATTATTATTATTATTACCTTAAGTCGACGAGCAGGCAGAATCGTTACCACGCCGGACGAAATGCTTAGCTATGTTTCGTCCGCCTTTACCTTCTGAATTTAAATTCTGCCATCCGTTCTTCCGGGATCGGTAAAATAAGTACCACTTGAGTATTGGGGTCGATGTAATCGAATCCCCGCTTCCTCCAATATCGCTGGCTTTGTGCCTATAGTCGAAGTTATTATTATCATTATTATTATTATTATTATTATTATCATTATTATTATTATTATTATTATTATTATTATTACGTGCACCTTCGCGAAGGTGAAAGTATTGTTTTCAGTCGCGTTTGCTTGCTTGCTTGTTTGTCCGTGGACAAGATATCTCAAGAACCGCTCGATGGATTTGGATGAAATTTCCAGGGATGTTTGGCCTTGTGGTTGGCACGAACTGATTAGATTTGCGGATCGATCCGGTACCGGACAAGGTTTCTGGATTATTTTTCCTGTTTTCTTTACTTTAATTTTGAGAGCAGTTCGATTCTTTTTTTAATATTTTCGTTTGTGAGAGCAGTCGAGTTTATTTCAGATATTCTCATTTAAAAAATCATCTCTCGCTAATCGATAAATTAATTACCAGTCAAGTACTGATGTCGATGTAATCGACTATCCACATCTCAAATTCCAGGTCTTGTGCCTACAGTTGAACGGATTATTATTATTATTATTATTATTATTATTATTATTATTATTGTTATTATTATTATCATTATTATTATTATCATTATTATTATTATTATTATTATTATTATTATTAATTCTAGTAGTAGTAGCAGTAGTATCTTTTGGTGGTATCTTTTATTAGTTTCCTTATCATTATCCAGATTTCAATGTCTTTTCTTACTTTTTTTGTTGTTCTTAAAGGAAGAAGAGGAGGAGGAAGAGAAAAAGCTTCTCAATTTCAATGATTTATACCTTCCTGGTGCGTGCGTGTGTGTGTGTGTGTTAGGGGGTTGGAGGGCGAGAGGAGGGAAATATGTTTGAAGCATGTAGCCTTTGTCAAAGTAATCGCATCTATATCTTTACATACGTGTACGTATATATATACACATATATGTACATATATACACATGTACATATATATATATAAACATACACATGTATATATATATACATATATATACAAATATGTACATATTTATATATACATACACATATGTACATATATATATATATATATAATATATATATATATATATGTACATATATATATATATATATATATATATATATGTACATATATAATATATATATATATTATTACAAATGCAGACGTATTGAGATGCACATTTATAGAAACATGTAAACATATACTCACGCGTATACCTGCATATATACACACAGACAGCGGCGCTGACGTGTATGTTTATGTGTGTGTGTATGCGCGCGTGCGCAGACGACCCGTTTTATCTCGCCATAAATTATTCGAGGAATTTTTACTTGCAAAATCTTTAACTTATTAAAGATGCCACACATCGAAATAAAAGAAAGAAAAACTAAACGGAATCAGACATCGGTTAGTCTTGTAATGTTCTGACAGGGAGCGGGGTGGCATCTCAGTGTGGTGGTGGGGGTGACGATGATGATGATGTGGTATACAGAGATGTAGGGGTGGATTAAGTCAGCTTGCTTACCCAGCAGGTCTCCTGGTTAAATTCTATCAGAAATAATATGAAAGGATATCTAAACAAACTACATACTCGTACAGACGTGTGTTTGCATGTGTCTGAGTATGTATGTGTGTGTAAGCGTGTGTGTACGGATGTAAATATATATATATATATATATTTGTACACATATATATATATACACATACATACATACATACATACATACATACATACATAAGTATATTCATGCACACACATGCAGAGAGAAATTTTTCTTGTGTTTGCCTTTATATACATATATATATATATATATATATATATATATATATATAATATATATATATGCACATAAATAGACACATGTGCGTGCGTACACACACACACATAAATATATATGTAAGCGTATATATATGCGGTCATATACGTACTATATATATATATATATATATATATATATATACACGCATGAATATATGCGCATAAATGTGTGTGCATATACACACACGCACATACACACATATACATGCATACCCACCCACATGCACACATTCTTCCTACCTATATAGCCAATCAGTGCCTATGGTATGGTGGTGGTGGTGGTAGATGGAACCGGAATTTCAACTGAGAACTCGGAAGACAAGACTGCGATGGGTGGTAAAGATAACGTTGATATGTTTCCATATATTTTATTTATGTGGAAATCGAGACGAACTGGATACAAACACAGCCAAACAAGAACAGAAATCTCGTTTGAGCTAAAGACAAAGCGCTACCAACACCACCTCCACCACCAGATACCCACAAAATCCACCCCTATATTTATTGCCACTATCAAATACCCCCAGATCGAGCTAATTAGGTAAGATCCCTAACTGAGAATATGCTTGTTTTATCTTTTGTTGTATCACAATCAAGATTGAGGCTCTGGTTTATACCTCAACATAAAACAATGCACGCTGGGTACGAAAGTGTATCTATGTATATCTGGGTATACATACATAGATACACACACACACACACAGACGTGTGTGAGAGAGAGTGTGTGTATCATCATGATCTTGTCTAACATTTGAAAAGCTCGCTTCGCAGGGACGTCATTCCAGTTACCGTATATTTTTAGGTGGCACCGTGTCATATATGTCTTCTTAAAACCTAATGCTGACTAAAGCATTTTCAGTTTACATTCTATATATATATATAATATATATATATATATATATATATATATATATATATATATATATATATATATATATATAAATAATAGTTATCGCCATACTAATATGGCATTCTTATAAAAATAAGAATAAAGCTGTCCGCTTATTAGCTCATGGAGCTAATAAGCGGAAAACTTTATTCTTATTTTTATAAGAATGCCATATTAGTATGGCGATAACTAATATTTTCCGGGAACGCTGCCGTTGTTCTCTTTTAGAGAGACTTAGTAATTTTAATATTTATATATATAATATATATATATATATAATATATATATATATATATATATATATATACGTGATGGAAACCATCCCTCTATCCGAAACCCAGGAATCTAATTCAACTCCAGATTTTTGTTCCCAACTTACTCACATACATATTAAAAGTATGAATTTTCTATTGGAAATCATTCATGATAAATCCCTAAAACGGACGAAAGCCCTAAATAAACGTTTTTGTTCAAATCCCGACCTTCTTTTTATTAAAATATTAAATCTCTCCACCACGCACGGACTGCATCCTGTCATACGTTGAAATTCTATATTTTACTTGTTTCCATCAATAGACTGCTGCCATACTGGTGCGCCACCTGGATTTTTTAGTTGAATGAATCGACCTCAGTCATTTTTTAATGAATTCACGTGGTTGTGTAGTAAGAAGTTTGCTTACCGACCTCATGACTCCAGGTTCAGTCCCACTGCGTGACACCTTGGGCAAGTGGATTTGGTAGACGGAAACTGAAAGAAATCCGTCGTATATATATATGAGTTTGTGTGTGTGTGTGTATGTGTGTGTGTGTGTGTGTATATATATATATATATATATATATATATATATATGTATGCATGTATAGAGGGAGCATCACCGTTTGACAACTGCTGTTGATGTATTTACGTCCCAGTTATCTAGCGGTTCGACAAACGAGACCGATAGAGTAAAATCCTTCAAGCCGTTGCTCCATGCTGGCCGCAGTAATGATAAACAAGTTAAAGATGAAAGAAATATCCTGCGTTTTGACTTGCCTGGTTGTGCCACATGCCAAATGTTCCCCCCTAGACCTACCAAGTCAAAATGCCAGGTGTAATAGCCTCCTAATTACAGGTATAAAGCTCAAACTTTCAGGTATAAACAGCGTTTACAGAATCAAATTTATTTGAATCAAGTAAAATGGAAATGAAATCCTCATTCTTGCAACGGTAAAAATTCGCAGACATTTTGTCTGGAATCTCTTTTTTGAAAGAAAGGTAAATTGATGATGGTTTCACAGAAGTCTGCAGAGACATGCACATATGCACAAGCATGCATTCACATATTTAAATATATGCACTTGTAGTTAATGTATATACACACGCACAAATGTACAAACACATTTAAGTTTTATATATATATATATACTTCTCACATGCATACATTTGTACACACGCAAAGATACATATACCTGTATGTATGTATGTATGTATGTATGTATATATATATATATATATATATATATATATATAATATATATATACACGCATACACATATGTGCATGTATACTTCGTACATTATATACAAAGTATATACACGCATATTTACGTGTGTGTAGAATTACATGTAATTCATTTATATATACATATACGTGTAGATATATACATACACGAGTGTATGTATGTATATATATGTGTATATTTACATATATATATATATACATGCACACACAGACATACACACACATTGGTGTGTGTGTATGTATGTATGCATGTATACATGTGCGTACATATATGTGTATGCATATATGTGTGATGGAGTGTGTTCTATTCGTCAATCAACAATTTTTTCCATTCCTTCTGCAACACTAATACAACTTTCTTATTGACAGGAAAGCAAATTTTTTACCCGCCATGTTGTTCATGGAAAGTCACATCAGTGGGGCTTCTCTGCAAACAACAACAACAGCAGCAGCACAACACCACCGTCAACAACAATAACGACAACAACAACAAGAGTATTACAGAGCTAAAACTAACACCTAAAAACTTCCAAATATTACAACCGTCTCCAGATCAGCCCCATCATCACAAACTACTGCAACAACAGCAATAACAATTACATAAATAGCAATAAATAAAAAAAATAATAATAGTAGTAGTAGTAGTAGTAGTAGTAGTGCTGAAAAATTAAACAATTTCGATGAGTATTGGGCTGTTTTCGTTTGTAGTTTTTGTTCTTTTGTCTCTGTTTGTTTAGTTGTTGTACCATTGCCTGCAGTGTCTGTAAAATATCTATAATCCACCCATCCGCACCCCCCACTTCTAGCTACAACCCTATCTCCCTACCGATTCCGCTTTTTTTCTCTCTCTTTATTTTAACATTCGACCCTAAAGATCCTTCGCACAACAGAAAATGTTGAGGGCCATGACACTAATTCATTTCGGTTTTCAATAGCAAGGAAAAAAAATCCTCACCACCACCACCATTTATTTCTCTTCCCACCACCACCATTTTTGTTTATTCAAATCCCCCACATATATACACATTGTAACCTGTCTTTGTAATGTCCCGCTCATCTGACACCCCTGTGGCAAATAAATGAATTCATTATTATAACAAAAATTAGAGTTGGCATGATTATTTTTATCATTATTTTTATCATTATTATTATTATTATTATTATTATTATTAACATTCTTATGAATCTTTGTTTTTAAATTACTTTTGCTATAGTCTTCACCTCCTACCGCTCCCCCACCCTACTTCACCTCTACTTCCCCATTATTCCCCACTTATTCTCCTGTTGTTATTCTTCGACTTCTCCTTCCTTACCATTCCTTACCATTCCACTTTACCACCATCTCAAGTCTTCGTCCATTTACGTCTACTTACATTTTCAGTTTCGTTTTGATATTTTTGCTTTAATTTTTCTCAATATTTTTTTTTAAAGTATTTTACTCTCAGGCAATTTTTTTTTTTTTCGTATTCATTGTTTTAACTTTTCGAATTTTTTTCTGTCTTTCGTCATTTGTTGAAAATTCATTTATTCATTTATGTGTAGTATTAGCAAATTTTTTAATGTATATATTTATATTTTCTGTTAATATTTTAAGTGAACAAAAGAAGTGCCCCTTTAAATAACCAGGAATCCTGCGGTGGTAAGTTTAAGGATTTCGGAAAAAGGGTTTTCCACTTTTCTATTTTTTAAATCCCAAAAATATAATGATATCAAACAAACGAATAAAATAGAACAAAAACACATGCACAACAAATAATTAAATAAAAAATAATTAGTTAATGAAATACAATAAAAAAACAATAGGAAGAATTGCATAAAAGTTAAATTAAAAAATGTCCTTACTTTTCCCTAATAATAATAACAACAACAACAACAGCAACAATACGAGCGAGACACCATTGTAAATTAGATAATCAAAACCACCACCACAACCTCTAACAACTACCACCGCACTATCACCACCACCACCACCAACATTATTACCTCTACCAACACATCATTATTAGAAACCACTCAAACAACAAGCACAACAACATTACATCCACCAACATCACCGCACCATTACGCCACAACCGGCACAGGATCCATACTACCACCCCTGCCAAGACAACCACCAACAACGGAATCATCGCCATCATTAGCACTGCCAACAACAGCAGCATCATAGCCAACAGCCACCACAACTACCGTTACCCCACCACCGACGACGTTACCACCAACACAACAAAAACCATAACCACATACACCAGCATCGTCAACATGACCAAAACCAAAGACCTGACTCAATCGTTATGACTATTACATATTTTACGTTCGGAGTTCAAATTCCGCCGAGGTCGATTTTGGTTTTCATCATGTGAGGATCGATAAAATAAGTACCAATTGAGCACTGGGGTCGATACAATCGACTTACTCCTTCTCCCCGGAATTTCAATTTATTGCAAACGGGTTGGGTAGGGTAGGGTGGGATGAAAAATGAAAATCGAATGTTTCACATGTGATCTTGGTTTGTGACGAAATACATATAAGAGAAATTGTCCGGCTCTGACATACATCGTACCACTACGAATAATAATAATAATAATAATAATAATAATAATAATAATAATAATAATAATAATAATATGCAGGATTATAGATGTAGCATGCCCAGCTGACAACAATGTATGCGATAAGGAAGAAAGAAAAGTTGATAGGTATGACAAGTTAGCTTAGGAGGTAAAGCAGTTGTGATCGATGAAAAAGGTGGCAGTGGTACCAATAATTGTCGGAGTCCTGAGAACACTGAGTAAAAATCTCGAGAAGTACTTAGAACAAATAGGGGAATAGGGACTGCAATAAGGGTGGAGCACTTGCAGAAAACAGTACTGCTTGGAACCGCTCGAATACTCCGGAAGGTGCTAGAAAACTAAGAGGCGTTACCTCAGTTCTCTGGTAGTGAACAGCTGACACCGTAGTACATCTCTAGCGTTAGAAGCAGTGCAAATGCAATAAGAAGAAGAAGAAGAAGAAGAAGAAGAAGAAGAAGAAGAAGAAGAAGAAGAAGAAGAAGAAGAAGAAGAAGAAGAAGAAGAAGCATAGCATTTCTACTACAGGTACAAGGCCTGGATTTTGTGAGGAGGGAAATTGTCGATTACATCGACCCCAGTGTTTCACGGGTACTTAATTTATCGACCCCGAAAGGATGAAAGATAAAGTTGACCTCGGCGAAATTTGAATTCAGAACGTAGCGACGGGCCACTAAGTATTTCGTCTGGCGCGCTAACGATTCTGCCAGCTCACCGTTTTAGTAACAACAACAACAACAACAACAACAACAAGAACAACAATGATAACAATAATAATAATAATAATAATAATAATAATAATATAATAATAATAATAATAATAATAATATTAATAATAATAATAATAGGAGGAGGATTGCGAAAAATTATTAGCAAAATATCCAGAAAATGAAAAGTTAATTTTTGTTTTTCATTTTTTCCCTTTTTTTCTTTTTTTTTTGCTATTTGTTTTAAACTATAAAGATGAAGAATATAATGGCTAGCAATAAGAATAACAGCGAAATGAGGAACTGAAGAAGAGAGAGGAATATAAGTCTAACACTAAAAGCCGTGTGTGCGAGTGTGTATTGACACTATATACTCACACACGCGCACACACACATATATATACACATATTTACACATATACATACATTTATACATGTGCGCACATACATTTATACTTATACACACATATACATACACATAGATATACGCACATGCACACATATGCAAACATTTATACACATACACACATAACACACACACATAGTTATACATATATATATATATATATATATATATATATATTATATATATATATATATATATACACCTCCATACACACACGCGCTATCTCTCTCTCTATCTCTCTCTCTCTCAGGTTTTTAGAATTGTAAATGGTTTCGAGTGGATCAATATTTTCATCGGTGTAAAATATGAAAAATAAAATAAAATAAATGAACAATAAAAATAGAAACATAAAATAGAAGATAACTATAAAAAAATCACAAATGGTTCGATATTTGATGTTCGTGAAATACTATTATAATGAATAATATTTCTTCAGATCTTGAGAAGGAGTCTTAGGTATTTTTCTTTCTTTTCTTTTTTTTCGATAAAATGAACGACGCTGTTCAACGGGGGCGTCCTCGGCGAAGAAGAATATTGTTACAGATTTCTTCCTCTCACTGGTTAAGAAGGAGCCTTAGTCCGAAAATCTTTGTGGTGCTACAAACCCCAGCCCCTGCAATGTCCTTACTGAATTTTAGTTTGGATTTGATCCGTAAATCCGTACGGAATTTTCTGGATTTGAGATTTTATACAGAGAAAGAGAGAGAGAGAGACACACACACACACACACACACAAATATATATATATAGATAGACAAAGAAATAGATAAGGGATCAGAACCAGAGAAAGAAGTAGGGAGAGAAAGAGGGGGAGAGAGGGGGAGAGAGGGGGAGACCGAGGGGGGAGAGAAAGGTGGATGATAGGGGCAAATTGCAGACAGAAAATAAAACAGATGAAAATAGCACCGACTGATATGGAAAAGAGAAAGAATTTTAAGGACAAATTGCCGACGGAAGAACAGAGACAGTATGGATTGATAGGGAAGAGAGAGAGGGGGAGTGACAGAGAGAGAGAGAGAGAGAGAGAGATGGAGAGAGGATGTGTGTATGTGTGTGTCAAAAGTGCTAAATGGATTAAAGAAATTGATAAGGTTAAAGACGAAAGATTAAATATTTTGTTTTTTATTGAGAGAGAAAATGAAAGATGGAGTCAGAAGATTAGTGAAGAAAGAAAGAAATGAAAGCAAGAAGATGAAGAAATGAAATGAAAGAGAATGAGAATAACAAGGAAAGAAAGAAAACTGGAAAGTAGAGAGAGAAGAAGGAATGGAGAAAGAATAAGAAAACGAAAGAGGGGAAGGAATGGACGAAAATATGAATGAAAGATAGAATGAAAAAGGAAAGAAGGTGGAAACAGAGGAACGAAATAAGTGAATGAAAATAAATGAATAAAATGAGGAAGAAGAAAGCAAGAAAATAAAGAATGAAAAAGAAAAACAACGGAGACATTGAAAGGAGCGCAGGAAGAATAGAAGTGAAAAGAAAGAAGAAATAAAGAGAGAGAAATGTTGAAACAATGAGACACAATGGCAGCCAAAAAAAGTATTTGTCTTTGAGCCAAAGTCATTGTTTCTGGTGGTTACTGATGAGACTTCTACAGAAAAACCAGAAAGAACACAAGAATTCTTGACATGGTTAAATGTTTTCGTTTAACTTTCTTCCCTTCTCAACCACGAGTTTTGATTTTTATCTTTTTTTGTGACCTCGTTTTCTTTGAAAAAAAAAGGAAAACATTTTTCTGTTATCAGAATCGTAGAACGAGAGAGGAGGGGGAGGGAGAGAGAGAGCTGTGAGAATATATTCACTTGTATATGTATATACAAATATAGGATCTTTTCGGTTTGAACGGCAGTTTTTTCTAGCGGTGTCATATGAAATTGTCACCCATAATTATGACCCTAGTATCGATCTATTGCATTTCAATCTATTTTATGGTTAGAGTTAGGGTTAGGGCTAGGGGTGGGGGATGGGTATCTTTTTTTCTTCAGAAATGTAAATAAACCCAATCTGTTTCTTGAACGAGGGACATTTTCATACGGCACAGAATGTTTTCACCTCAATAGACGTCATTGATAGGTTGAAATTGCAGAAATTGAAGAAAAAAACAACAAATATCTTACAAACTATAGAATTTAATTTTCTCAATAAAGCCAAGAGAAAAAGATGTTTTCTAAAGTTATTCTACCAGTATACAAAGTTTAAGAGTGTTTAGTTACGTGGAAATTATTTTAAAAAACTGCCGTTCAAACCGAAATGATCCCACAAATAAATACGTGTGTGTGTGTGTATGTGTGTGTGTGTGTAGGTGTGTGTGTAGGTGTGTGTGTAGGTGCGTGGTCTAGTGGTTACAATGTTGTACTCACGATCGCAAGGGCATGGTTTCGACTCCGAGAGCGGGCGTGTGCTGAGTTCGTGAGCAAAAACTTTTTCCCCCATTCGTGTCTGCGATCACTTGGACATCTGACGCATGGCACACCTGGCAGCTAAACAGGCAACGTTGATTTGATGGAGGCAGTGAGCTTAATGAACGGCACATAACACTTGATCAGGGTGTTCAAGAAACTATGGAACCCACCTCATCTGACATTTACAGCAGAAGGCTCCACATCTTTATGTGTGTGCGTGTGTGTGTGTGTGTGTGTGTGTGTTGTGTGTATCTGAGTGAGAGAGAGAGCAAGAGTGAGAGAGAAAAGGAGAGCTAAATAGAGAGAGAGAGAAAGAGGAGATATCAAAAGCATCGAGTATTATATATATTCCTCGAAAGAGATTTAGAGAGAATCCTATATTACTTATAAAGCATAAAACTTTAACTGATGTTGGCTATTATTGGTGACGCGATCTGTGTGTAGACAGACAGACGGACAGGCTGAAAGGATTTCTTTTAGAAATTAATTTCCACTTTTAATATTGTCGCTAATAATGGAGAAGAGGAAAATGACAGCAATGATGATTCTGACGATGATGATGGACATGATAATGATTATATTAGTGATGGTGACGATGGTTTTAGCTAGAATAAGCCAGATTGTTTGTTACCCAAACCGACATATTGTTGTGGCTCTACCATCCTCTCTCTCTGCCCCTCTCTCTCCTTTCTACATCATTAATCAAACACCACCCCTATGCCACTATATAGCGTACACAACACTACAAGTTTCCAATGTCAACGTGGCAGCACAATTTGCTGGAAATAGCAATCAAAACTCCCTTAAATCACATTGTATTGGCTTAAAGATAGAAGCAACACATTGTATGATGTGGTCATGTCTGCTAGGTGGTCACGTGTGAATGGCCCCTGATCTTTTACAAGGGCGACTTAAAGCAAACCAACAACACTTCGTCATGTAACACCACGATACCACACCAAGCAACTAATAAATGGTTATGCGATACGCAGAACAGATCTCCATGGCATCCAATCAGCGTATATGATACATGTTCTTAATATTTTTTGACCATTAAAATAGCTTGGGACTTGGGAAAGGAAAGCTTTATAATACTCAGAAAAAATCTGAAACCAAGCATGGACGTTGAGGAGAAAATTAGGAAAAAATCTTTGGACAGGCAAAAAGACGTGTAACAATTCGCCAGTGTCACATTAAAACTGTCTCTAACAGAAATGCTTAAGTTTTTGTCTGACACATGCTGTTACACGTGATACACAGAACAAACTAACTGGGAATTTACGAAAGTGAAGCTTTATATTACTGCGAACGTATGCGACAGGGGCTTACTAAATGTCCTAAAACATGCATGGATGTTTAGGACAAATTTAAGAAAAGGGTTTATTCAGGACAAAGGTTTTAAAGACAAAATGGTCACAAGTGGAGCGCTTTTCGCCCTTGACCTGATAGGTTGGAAATGACACGAGGCCAGAGAACAATCCTGTCACCATACCAACAACAACAACCATAAATAACGCGAAAATAATCACCCTACCATTCACTACTACCACCATCACCCCAGCATTCCACCACCACACACCACCTCCCCACATCATCACAACTACCATCTCGTCTCACCAGCAGCGCCATCGCCCTCCCCCACCTTACCCCTCACCACCTCTCCCTTACCACCGCTACAACTTTCGTCTGTGTTGTCTTAGTTTTTTAGTGTGGTGGTGGGAAGGGGGGCTGTGTCGGTTCTTTATTCTTCCATATTTCATCTTAGCAACGTGACTCAGTGCCTTAGCAACCGAAAATGGTGGCGCAGGTGGTGTGCATATTAGTGATGGTGGTGTACGGGGGGGAGGGGTATAACGGTGGTGGTGGTAGGTTAATAGTAACGCCGACGAAAATGTCACGTGATACACAGATATGCGCTCAGACAAACACATACGCACATGCGCATTAGGTACTTTTGTTTCTTGTGTGTTGTTTTCAAAGACGTTAATTTATCAAGGTGTCAACATTCACGCTACAACCCCCACCACCACCACCACCACCACCACCACCACCACTACAACCACCACCGCTTCTGCCACTCGCAGCGTCACCACCGCTACCACCATTAACAACAACAAATTAAAAAGCCTCTACGTGGTCGCTCGATCTGCTAAAAATAGCAGTCAAATCTTCCTCAAATCACACGCTATTGTCGTAAAAAAAAGATGTTGAATATTGAAGACCTGGATTGTCTGTGCATGCATCAAGGACAGGTTGGTCACAGCTGGAAAGGCTTTGATCTTGGGTCTGCTAGACCAAGGCAGAAGCATCACAGTAACCATTTATTCTAGTACCAACATTAACACCACCACCACCGCCACCACCACCACCGCCACCACCACCACCACTACTACTACTACTACCGGCACTATTAGTACAATCATTACCACCACCACTACTACCACCACAACTATCTAAACTAATGCAATTAGCGTCGCCGCCGCCAACACAATATTACTGACGTCGCCACAACCCCACCACCACTACCACCACCACCATTTCAACCGTCACACTCTTCACCACCACCACTTCAATTCTTCATAATCGTAATACCCCTCCCCACCCCACCCCCCGCTACCACACTTCCCAAATATGCCACGTCATTTGTCACATGTGGGACCAAGGTTCTCCTCTCACCACACCTCTATTCCCCACTTGTTAAATTGCTCTTAGTTTTTGTTGTTGTTGCAATGGCCGCTAATGCTTTCACAGTAAACGTTATTGTTGTAGGGGCGATGGATTAGTGGAATGCACGGTGCGTCGAAGAAAATGCAGCGTTTGTTCCGTCGTTTTACATGCAGAGTTCAATCCCGCCAAGTACCAGTTAAATGCTGGGGGATTCATTTAATTGAAGAAACCTTCTCCCCACAAACAATTTCCATTCTTTTGCAGAAGCTAGAAACAATTGCTCTTCTCGTTGTTATTGTTGTTTCTGTTTTCCATCGACTTTGCCCTTTCATCTTTCGAGATCGATAAATAAAAGAGTACCAGTTAAAAAAGTACCCTTTCATCCTTTCGGGGTCGATAAATTAAGTACCAGTTACGCACAGAGGTCGATGTAATCGACTTAATCCCTTTTTCTGTCCTTGTCTGTCCTTGTTTGTCCCCTCTATGTTTAGCCCCTTGTGGGCAATAAATAAGTTAAACCCCGAGGTCAGAATAATCGACCGCCTCCCACCCACTGATCGACTGGTCCCCTTGCCTTACAAATTTCAGGCCCCGTGCCAACATGAGAAATGATCGCTTTGTCGCTGCTCTTATTGCTTTTTATTATCGTTAGCCACCCACTTTCTCCTCCTCCTCTTGTTCTTCTTACGCAATTTGTGTTGTAATTGCGTTTTTTATTTCGTTTTTGTCATTCAATATTGTTGCTGTTAACACCTTTAACTTACAAACAACATTCTTGTACTTGAATATCATAATTATGATGATGGTGGTGGTAGTGGCGGGGGGGTGTTATAGTAGTGATACCAACGAGGGTAATGGCGCATATAATGACGCTGCTGCTGCTAATGATTGTGGTGGCGGTGAAGATGACGATGGTGATGCTTATTAGAGTTGTGGTGATGACGACAAGAGTAATGATGCATATAATGATGCTACTGATGATGATGATCACGATGATGATTGTAATGATGATAATATCGCCAATAATAATAATAATAATCATAATGGTTTCGAATTTTTGCCACAAGGGTAGCAATTTTGAGAGATGAGATGGGTCGATTAGATCGACCCCAGTGTTCAACTGGTATCTAATCCATCGACCCCGAAAGGATGAAAGGCAAAGTTGACCTCGGCGGAATTTGAACTCAGAACGTAAAAACGAACGAAACGCCGTTAAGCATTTCGCCCGACGTGCTAACGATTCTGCCAGCTCCAATGCTTACCATCCCGTCTTTTTTTGGTGCCAGGGACTACGTTAGACACTATATCGTCAAATATGTCCCTTCTTGAAGTGATGCGTTTTAATTTCTTTCTTTCTGTTTTTTTTTCTCCTTTAAACTCGTTCAGACGTGTTTAAGAGGATTAAAGAGTTGTTACTTACTGATCGGTTGAGCAACAGATCATAAGAGCGGCGATGACGACGACGGTGACTACGACTACGCTGTTGATCATAAACACAACGATTGATAAAGATGGCGAGACCGATGACGAATATGATGATGATGAGTAAGAGGAAGACGCCGACGCTAATGGCGATGACGCCAATGGTGATGGCGCCAACGACGGGGACGCTAATGATGACGACGATTCCTTTAAATCCTCGGTACCATTACCAAGTGGTCGATTACAGATTCAGTACCATAATAGGGAAGAACAACACGTTTAATGGCCATCTGATATTTCTTTACGTCGTTGTCTGGTTTATACACTTGGCTTTCAAATACCAGGCTGATCCCTATTTAGGGAACGTAATTCCACGAAAAGAGGACGAAGGGGGAATCGACGAAATAAATCACCTGTTAAATACTCAGACCAAATACCCGAGGAGATAAAGCTGTGAAACTTTACCGTAAAAGAATTAAGAATCATTAGGAAAATGAACTGATTCTGTCGCTGTTGGCAATTACTTCTTGGTCAGTCCTAGAATGGTAGATTTATAACAAAAGCCACGCCAATCATGACCATCTGGTCAATTTTTAATGTGCAAGGGAAGCTATTTTCTATTTTGTTTTTGAAGACTTCATATTGTGATCTTGGGTAAACTTCGCTGCTATTTCCATTTCGCTAATCTCATCAATAACGTTGGATCTAATTATACGTTGTCGCTGTTCGCTATTCATGTTGTTATTGTCTCTGCTTCATTTATCATTCAAGTAATAACAGTTTTAGATCATTCTTTTATTCTTTCCATTCATGTTTTTAACCATCCACACCAATTAACCTCACTCCCGTTCCGATATATAACACTCAACAATGACACATACATACACAAACACACAGCAACAGCCACGCGAAATTCCACACGGACATATGTGTACAACCACACATACATTGACACCAATAGTAGGGCACGCGTACACACACTTTATATATATATACACACACACACACACACGGATAGAGGTGCGGACAAATAAACGTGCACATATGTAACACTGGTGTATGTACACAACACGTAGACAACACACGCTCGCTCATGCCGCTTGCATTCCGCTGAGCTTGCCTCGCATCTCTGGCATATTTCACATTCCAATGCCAATATCAGCAAAATTCCAGCATGCAAAGTGTCTCATAAACTCACACACACACACACACACACACACACAAATGATATGTTATAAATACTTAAAAGCAGGGATGATTGTCTTGTAACATCAAAATAGAATTCTCAACGGCACAAACATATGATGAACAACAAGTTCAATAATAATAATAATAATAATAATAATAATAATAATAATAATAATAATAATTGTAATAATTGTAATAATAATAATAATAATATTAATAATAATAATAATAATAATAATAATACTTTCTACTAAAGGCACAAGGCCTGAAATTTTGGAAGAGGGAGCTAGCAGATTACATCGAACCCAGTGTTCAACACATACTTGTTTTATCGCGCCCGGAAAGAATTAAAGGCAAAGAGGACCTCCGCGGAAACAACGCAAAGCTTATTTTCCGACGCACTAACGTTTTGCCAGTTCACCACTCAATTAATAACAATATTAGTTTCGAATTTTGGCACAAGACCAGCAACTTTAGGGAGAGCGGGGATAAGTGGATTATCTCGACTAAAGTGTTCCACTTATTTTATCGCCTCCGAAAGAATGAAAAACTTAGTCTACCTCCACGATATTTGGTCTCAGAAGGAAAAACCGGATGAAACGCTGCTAAGCATTTTGTCCGGTATGCTAACAATTTCGCCAGCCCACCACCTTAATAATAATAATCATAGTAATTATTTCTATTCTAGACACAAGGCCTGAAATTTGGTGGATAGGGGTAGGCCGATTGCATCGATTCCAATACTCATCTGGTTCTTATTTTATTGACGCCAAAAGAATAAAAGGCAAAAATCGATCATTGTGGTATTTGATCTCAGAACCCGAAGACGGACGAAACGCCGCTGAGCATTTTGTCCGGCCTCCTAACGATTCTGCCAGCACACCGTTCTACAGTAGTAGTTAGTTGATTTTTTGGCTCAAAAAGCAAAAAGCAAGGCCATGTAGGGGGACATGCAGTTATGTACAGGGTGGTGTTCATGTAAAGAGTTCAGGCCACTTGAGGTCAAGGGAGACCTTGAACCGAACGGTAGTTGGCATCTTCACCATCTCGTCTGGCAGCTTATTCCACGGATCCGCAACCCGGACGGAGAAAGCCCCTCTCCTTCGATTGAGATGAAATCGTCGCAAGAGGAGGATCTGCGGAAATGCCATGCTTTGTAAATGTTCTAAGTTTGTTGGATGAATTTGTATATTTTCATGACATAACTTCGTTAATTTGAAGATTTCGATTGTCTTCGAGACGTATTTGTGGTAGTGACACAAGATGAAGGGTTGAAGTGGCACCAGAAATGGTAAGTGTTAGTAAGCGTCGGAGAAAGTAACAACTGACGAACAAAGATAGGTTACAAAATTTGAAATCGAGGCATGTAATGAAATTCTTGAGAAGGGAGCACCATTGGGAAGAACAGATTCTGAGGAAGTTGTTTGAGTTATAAGTAAAATCTTTGAGACAAAACGGAAGAGAGAAACCTGAGGCACGATTAGTCATTTGTTATGACTCTTTCATTTAAACTAATCGGATTACTGAGAGTGTGATGATGATGATGATGATGATGATGATGATGATGATGACGATGACAATATAGATAAAAATAACGTTGATGTGTGTGCATACATACGTTCATATAAACACATATACATACACACACGTGTACGGACATTGACCAATGTGCATGCACATATATACACATATATATACACACACGTGTATGGACATAGACCAACGTAAACACTGGAACTTATCTCGTTTTACTAATATTTATTAGATTAGAAACGTATTAAAATGATCAACGAAAACAAAGACAAAACCGACAACATATTTAGAAATATTGAAAGTTAAGAACAATAGAGAAAACTAAGAGAAAAATATACGTTTTAAATTCCAGACAATTTTCAATGGTAAAAAGTATAAGCAGATGCGGGTTTTGTTTCGCCATTCATTATTCATGTATAATTCATTTATTATTTTTCGAAATAATTTTAGTTAATTAACATAAAAATGGACAGGAATAAAATTATAGTCTATTTGATTGATCACATCGATCAGTTTATTTTACTAAACAGCATTTTTACCACTAAGATACACTCAACGTACACAAGCCTTAGATTTCTCTCAATTTCCAATTGTTCTCGACTATAGATTTATATACACACATTATCGACAATATTTGTTTATTTACTTATATTCTATATTATTGACTACACTGCTATATATACACGTAGAAGGTACGTGGCTTATGGTTAGGCAACTTGGAGTTCGATTCCTGGCGGTGCCTTGTGCCCTCATTCCCTATTACACTCAGCTGCCAAACATGAATTGTACCTGTAATTCAAAAGGGCCAGCTTTGTCACATGACGCTGAATCTCCATGAGAACTACACGAAGGGTGCACGTGACTGTGGAGTGCTCTGCTTTTTGAACGTTAATTTCAGGAGCAGGCTGTAGTGTCGGTCGGATGAAAAGGAACCCTTGTCCCCTAAAGCGTCGGTGTGCCAGTTGCAATATGCAAAACAAAGCACCGAACTGGAAGAATCGTTAGCAATAAATGCTTCGCGGCATTTTTCCACATCTTTAAGTCCAAATATCTCCGAGGTTGATTTTCTGTTTCATCCTTTCGATAAAATAAAATATCAGTGAAGTACTAGGGATCAATTTAATCGTCTCCACTTGTCCCCTCCACTCATTGTTGTTCAACTTGAACCTGCAACGGACCAAGATCCCGTTCAGGGGTGGGGTGTTGCGATCTTATCCGCCTTGGAAACCGGGCAGTCAGCCTCCTGCCTCCCGGGGCTCGAGAAAAAAACATGGATGCAGAAGGAAAGAATTTGATTAAATATTTCTTGGTCAACTTTGAGTTCCGATGGTTGATGCCGAAACAGAATCAATACATATTTATAGCAACTCATTGAAATATTTATTTAGGGCAAAGGATGAAACATTCCTCACAGACATTTGCAGCATTTAATGTAATATTGATGAAGGGAGATATAACGTGCCAGAGAATGACAAGATGTCTGCCAAGAGGTTTACTTGCGGTCATAAGTGCTGACCATAGGAAAATAAACAAGAATTAAAGTAGTGGACTATCAATGTAGATATTACAGTTCTTATCTTACATAATCATATTTTCAAAGAAGGCTTCTATTGCAAATTAAAGTGCTCAGTCTTATGGAAACTGTTAGATAAATCTTGAAACATCCGTCAAATGTTAAAAAATAATAACTATTATTATTATTATTATTATTATTGCTGATTTGGGCAGAAAGCCAGCAGTTTTGAAAGTAACGGATTAGTGGATAACATCGGCATCAGATCGTGACGTGCATTTTGTTTTATGGACCCCGAAGGGAAGAAAATCAACGATGATCTGAATGGAGTTTGAATTCAGAATGTAAAAAGAGGTGAAACGAATAACTCAAAGTATTTTCCGGTTTACCTGGGACTAAACAACAACAAAAACATCACAGAAGAACGAAAAGAGCCCTTACGTGACCACACGCTTTATCAAAAATAGCAGCTAATTCTCCCTTACCGAAGATCACACATTAAAAAATGTAGCCACCGAAGCAATATAGGCGAATACGAAACAGAAATGTTGAGTGGTTTACAATTGTCTAATTCAGTAAGGCTGTGTGGTAAGAAGCTTGCTTCCCAACATGGTTCCGGGTTCAGTTCCACTGCGTGGCACCTTGGACAATGACTTCTATTATAGTAGCTTTGGACCGACCTAAGCCTTGTGAGTGGATTTGGTAGACGGAAACTGAACGAAGAAAGTAGTGTGTATATATATATATATATATGTGTGTGTGTGTGTGGGTGTGTGTGTGTGCGTGTGTGTGTGTGCGCGCGCGTGTGTATGTGTGTATGTGTTTCTGTGTCTTTGTGTCTCTACCATCACTTGAAAACCGATGTTGGTGTGTTTACGTCCCCCTAAATTAGTGGTTCGGCAAAAGGTACCGATAAAATAAGTACCAGGCTTAGAAAGTGTAAGTCCTACAGGGAGGGGGTCGATTTCTCCGACTAAAACCCTTTAAGGCGCTGCTCCAGCATGGCCGCAGTCAACTGACTGACACGTATATATATATATTCTCTTATATGCCGGGAGTGGGGGATGGCATGAGTAATCCACTCGGTTTCGATGGATTATCTCTCCAAGTTTTCTGAACAAGAAGACTTAATTGCTGCGTTCCAAATGAAGTGGTTGGATATTTCACAATTAGCTGTATCCTTCACATAATTACGACTAGTTAATTAAATAAGATGGTACTCCCTTACAATGGTTTCAGCCATTGAATTACAGCCATCTGTAATCGACTCCAGAAACTTATTCTTTGTAAGCCTGGTACTTATTCTATCGATCTCTTTCTCCGAACCGCTAAGTTACAACGACATAAACACGAGAAGATCGTTTGTCAAGCGATGGCGGAGGGACAAACACAGACACACAAACACATATATATAAACGACAAAATTCCTTTAGTTTCCGTCCACCAGAACCATTCACACGGTTTCGGTCATACACAAACACACACAAATATGTATACACACACACACACGTGTATACACACACACACGTGTATACACACACACAGACACATACACACATACGCGCGCGCGTGCGCATAACATACACAAGGAGCATCTTCCGCACAGATCTCTCTACCAAATTCTCTCAAAGACATTCATCGGTTCGCTCTGCAATAGTAGAAATCGCCTACCTTCGATGCCTCGCAACAGAACCGAACCTGAAACCACACAATTTCAAAGCAAACTTCTTAACCCTCCACCCCTACCATCACCATATACATACTCCCCCACCACACGCACACCCATACGCACATATTACAGTGTGTGCGTATATGTATATATATATATATATATATATATATATATATATATATATATATATATTACATTTTTATCAAACGATGTCGTCCATTCACTGAAATATGGTAAATTTCCAACAAATTGGTTGTTTTATGTTTTTCAAACGCCTCACTTCACCTTTTATCTCTCCATTCTGTTAAAATATCCATAAAACTAGAGAGGAAAATAAACAGCATCTGCCTGCTTCCTATATTACTGCTCTCTGGTCTTTTCTATTAGTTATATCCATCTACCTTATCTATCTGCTTCTCTTTCTATCGAATCTCTCTAATCTATCCGTCTGTCTATTGCATCTCTCTGTCTATCGAAGACTGGCGGAGAGACAGGACAGAGATGCTGAGAGATACTGTCAGCATCTCTGTCCTATCTCTCCGTCAGTCTTTCTGTCATTATCTACCTGTCTGTCTGTCTGTCTCTCTCTCTCTCTCTCTCTCTCTCTCTCTCTCTCTCTCTCCCTCGCTGCCTTTATCTTCATGCATCAATCTATCTGCCTAGTGTGGCACAATAGTTAGCGCGTTGGATTCATGATCTTAAGATTGTGGTTTCGATTCCTGGACCGATCGACGTGCTGTGTTCTTGAACAAATTGCTTCGTTCCACGTTGCTCCATACGTATATATATATATATATATATATATATATAAACATATATACATGCAAACATATATATACATACATATGCATACATATATATATATGTATACATACAAGCATATATACATACATATAAACATATATACATGCAAACATATATATACATACATATGCATACATATATACATATGTATACATACAAGCATATATACATACATATATATATATATATATATATATATATATATGTATATATATAGATAGATAGATAGATAGATAGATAGATAGATAGATAGATAGATAGATAGATAGATATAGACATGTACATACACACACACACACGCATATATAGTTGGAAAAAGATTAGAGATCTTTACAAAACACATTTTATATATAAAAGATGGAGGTGGAAATAGCGCAGAAGTAAGTCTAAAACATTTCAATTTAAGGGAATTTAATATTTCCGGTTTCGATGATCAATCTCATCTTATCAAATATCAGTAAAAATTCATTAAAAATTGAAGTAAAAACAGTTTATCTTGTGTCTGGGGGTTAAGAACATGTGCTATTTTCACCTCCATCTTTATAACTATATATATATATATATATATATATATATATATATATATATATATATATATATATGAAAGTCTATGAGAATTACTTACAACAGTTTTGAGGTGTTACGGTAATTCTTCATTTATCAGGATGTTACTAACTTTTTGGAGGAAGAAGCTTTTCTACACACACACACATACACACACATACACACATACACATACACACACATACACACACATGCACACCTTAGAAAATCCAAGAAGCTGAATGAGCCAATGAGGAAGTTTTGAAGTGCTAGACATATCAATCAAACCTCCCTGAAAAGCCACTAAAATGCAATTCGGATAATATTCCGTTTGAAAAGATAATGGATGGCGATGAAAGGAACGGCATTGGTTTTTCGTTAGTTTTTGCAAGTAGCTGTGAATTAAACTTATACGATATTCCATAAACCAAATCGAAGAAATAAATAGAGGGTCTCGCAACAGTTATCCTCTCAGATGTTGCTCACAGAACGCAAAGAATTAGGAAGAAGGCACCACATCCGAACCTTTCACAGCTTTACCGATACACTGCTTTGTGGTTTGGTATGAAAGGCAAGTTTGACTGCGGTGGGACTCGAACTCAGAACATAGTCTCGAAGCATCTCTGCATTTTATACAACTCTCCAACGACCCTATCAGATGACCTCCTTACGATGATTTAGTTTCCACATCGAAGTAATAAACAAAACTAAACAACAAAATGGCGACTCGACAGAATCGTTAGAGCATCGCACAAAATGTCTTCCAATAAGGTAAATTGTTAGCGATGCTCTGAGTTTAAATCCCATGGTGGTTGTTTAACTCCAAGTCGAACTTATTGCAGTATCTATGATCAAAATCATGACAACCGTGACTATTCCATCGATTTAAGAGTATGTCTGAAGGAAAATATTAACTAAATTTAGTCCATTTTTATTTATTTGTTACTACCTGCTGGGTTCATCCCGAAGAAAGGGACAGCACCCACTGTCTTTGCACGCACTTTTATTCGGAAATATTGTCTTTAAGGGTTTGCATGCTGACACATGCAGGAAAGACATGGGTCAGGAAGAACTTACAGAAGGTAGAATTTCTACAGAAGGATTGAACAGAGTGGGCTGTGAAGAACCGTTATAAAAGCGGAGGGTTGAACGAAGTATAAGTGATGATAAATAAGACGGATGAGTCAAGAGTGACTGATTGGAAATAGCATGAAATTAACCATCTCGAAGGAGCAGAGGCCATAAGATAAGTAGTAGGAAGAGAAAGGATGGGGGGAGGACAAACACCAGAGAGAAAGTTTGAGAAGATATTGTGTATGTGAGTGGGAAGTACTGAACAGTGTCTAGGGGTTAAATTATGCCTGATTTAAGACAAAACGACAGGAGTGTAATGTCGTACTGACTGCTATTTCTTACAGGCTGTGCCACACGGTAGAGGTCGCGTTTGCCGATGATCTTAGTGTGTGTGTATATGGTTTTGTATACACACATTATATATATATATATATTTATATATAAGCTGTTAGTGTAATAGAATAAAGTCTATGTGAGGGAGATATTAACCTTTACCTGACCTCCGCCATATTGATTCGCTTACATCAAACAACTGGGAAGAAGATGAGAGCAAAGACAGATTTTTTGCTTGTAATTGCGTTGTACGTGTTTTGTTTTTTTCAATTTCTCCTCTTTTAATTTCTTACACAAAAATACACATAGATGTGTACACACATGCATACAGACACACGCAAACACATATTCTGCTTTCGCTTCTTTCCAATTTTTCACTGCAAATCGATACATACATACACAAATACTACATTATATATATATATATTATATATATATATATATCCAAGCGCGTATAACCATTACACATCTCTGCCTTGGAGATAGAAAGATACAATAGGTAATGCTTAATTCTGTATGTTTGCGTGTGTGTGCGTATGTATATATATATATATGTAGCAGGAGAGACAAAGGGGGGGAGTCATATGTATATATGTATGCATATATGCAAGTATGCATATATATATATTGTTTACGGTATTCATGTGTATGCATAAATACCTATATATATATATATATATATATATATATATATATATAAATCTGTGCACATAAATGTATGTGCCCATTTATGTGTGTGTGTGTGTGTATAAGTACATTAGTACATGTTACTTACATGGATATTTAAGACAAAAAAAATTGGAAATGAGAGAGAAGCAGGGTGAATAATAGAGAGAGGGTAAAAGCTAATGCGGGAGAAGTATTGAAAGGAGGAGGGAGTTGGACCAAACAGAATTAAGTGGTATTGATAGTGTGATAGATTCAGAAAGAGAGAGAGAGAGAGAGAGAGAGAGAGAGAGAGAGAGAGAGAGAGAGAGAGAGAGAGAGAGAGAGAGAGGGTGAGATGGGGTGAGAGGTACTGAGAGATGGAGGTTTATAGAAGACGGGAAAATGGGTTAGAGAAATATAGAGGAAGTGAGGGGAATGGAAGGAGGTAATAAAATAGATATTGATAAAGTGTGAGTGAGAGATCGAGGGGAGATAAATCGGAGAATGTGTGAAAGAAAGAGAGAGAGAGAGAGAGAGAGACGGGAATGTAAGAGAGTGGGAGCGAGAGAGAAGAGGATAGAGAGAATGATAGAGAAGAAAAACATTTTAGTGTTTTCACTAGTTTCTTTGAAGATGGAGTTTTAAATATGGTGACATTTCATAACCTTCTCTTTCTCTCTCTCTCTCTCTCTCTCTCTCTCTCTCTCTCTACACACACACACATATATATATATATATATATATATAATATATATATATATATATAACATATATATATGTATGTATATGTATGTATGTATATATATAGAGAGAGAGAGTCTTTAAAAATATTTTCATTATACTCTCTCTCTCATGCGCTCTGTACATACAGAGAGAGTGAGAGAGATGTGTGTGTGTATGTATGTGTCTATGTATATATATATATATATATATATATATATGCGTGTGTGTATGTATGTATATATTATATATAGTTTTTTATCTTTCATTGTTTTATATGTGCATGGACAGATAGGGAGATGTTTAAGTCTTCGTCGACTTCATTCGCTTTCTCATTCCCCCCTCTCTCTCCTTTCTCTCGGACTCTCCTTCGCTTTCTCTTACTCTCTATCTTTCTCTATCTACCTCTCTTCCATTTATAAACAACAAAAGTTCTTGAGTAGGTTGAGAAAGAAATATTTTGAAAGATCAATCATAAATATCAGGCAGTGACAACGGAAGGATCTGCTTCAAGGCAGACAGCAAAACACTAACATTTAAAAGGGACTGACTAACTTGCGAGCTGAATAAAAATTTTTAAAATATTGGAAACCAAAGTTTGAAGGGATAGAATCTGAGGATAGTCACCATGGCTGGCATTTCTTAACGACGGACAGCAACGTAGTGGCAGTTTAACGGCTGGCGCGAAATTTTGAACTTGATGTAAAAGAAAATACCTAAACACCCGCTCCTATAAATTTTAATCCCCTTCCAGCTCCATTTCGACCCCTTTTCACATTTTGGTTAATATAACCCGATTTCATTCGGGACTACTCGGACTACATTTTATAAGATGAGGAATTTTGTCCTAGCGGTCACGCCTTTCATTTGAGGAAAAAAATAGTTGCCATGCAAACTCGCCAGCACTTTTAACATAGGTGTGCATATTTTCAACTCAACCGACCACATATATATATATATATATATATACGCATTAAATATATATGTATATATGTACATATATACGCATTATATATGTGTGTGCGTGTACGCATTATATATAAAAATGTATACAAATTATATATATATATATATATATATATATATATATATATATATAAATATATATATATACACTTTGTATATATACATTTATATACCTATTTATATATAGAACACACACACAGATATATAAATTAAACCAATAAATATCTGATTCATAATATTTGTTCTCATGATTGTGTGATTGTGGTGGCGATAATAATTCTCTCAATGAATGCAGACAGACGTAGAGAAAGAGAGAAGATGTAGGAGAAAGAGTCACAGCGCTGGCGAAGGCGGCGGGGAAACGATAGTAGACACTGTCAAACGTCGTTATAGAGAGAAATTAAAGGAAAGGGAGGAAAGAGAGAAAGAGAGAGAGAGGAGGAAGACAGGCAGATAAAAAAAATAAGAGAAGCGAGAAAAACTTGTCAAAGTGTAGGGTTTTTGTCCGAGTAAAAACAGCGTTTGAGATACGGATTTCTAACCTAGCCCACTCACATTCTCACCTCATTTTACATGTCTTTGTAAATTCTGGAGCGAATCCGACGGGATCTAGTGTCCTTTAACCCGTTCCAATGCCAAAACCAGATAAACACACTTTTCGCATTTCAGATTTATAGATATTGATATACATTATATATATATGTACATTAAGAAAATGGATCACCTACCCTGGTGAACGACAAGGCAGTGAAGGATAAGGGAGCCAAGGGAGCAGAAACTGGAAGCCCCCCCCCCCCCCACACTGTACCAGTGGTCCCACAAAGAAATGAGAACTAGAAAAACAGAAGAAATCTGGAAGGCACCGAAGAACCTGTAAATTCTACACGCGGGGCAAATGTTGGCATGGGGAGGACGGCAAAAACTGCTGGTTCGCCCATCCGACACCCCGCCAGAACTTCAGGGGACTCAAAGAGGAAAGCTTTACTGAGGGAAGACAAGAAATGTCTTCCAGGAAAACATTCAGAAAAGAAGTGTGCTCCTAAGATGTTCTGCGCAACGCAGCAGTTGAGCAAGAGTCTTTTTTGTGCATGGCGCAAAGGATTGTCCAGCAGCTAATATGGCTGCACCAGGCACAGAGAAGGAACCCTGCCCACCACTATGCAAGACCACCACAGTCAACAGACACGGGATGGCCTCCCCTAACGCCTGCACAGCCGTCACCCCAATACTTTTACTAAATATTGGGGGTCTGTTGCATCAAAATAGAAACAAAATTTCTTTCCTGAGAGATCTTACTGCATGCAGTCAAGCCCTATGCATAGCACTCATGGAAACTCACCTCAGCCCTGATATAGAGGACGCAGAAGTACACGTACCAAACTATGCCATACTGCGAACAGACAGAAGGGAAAGGAGCCATAGTGGAGTTGCTGTATACATCCGAGATGACCTCACACCCCAGGTCTTAATGACATACTCAAATTCGGTATGTGAAACCTCAATTGTATACATAAGACAACATAATATAGTCATATGCAATACATATTGCCCACCGGATGCTCCAAATCACATAGGCAAGTTTGAAGATTACCTCACAAGAATTAAAGAAATCCTCATGAATCTGGAACACCACGTGACCATATTTCTTATGGGTGATTTCAACTTCCCCAACGTCAAATGGCCCGAAGGTCTCATACTCTCAGGAATGAATCATTGCAAGCAAGTACAGGTGGAGTCCCTGCTCAACCTCATTAATGCCTTATTCATGGAGCAATTGTACACAAACCAACTAGGGCGAATAACATTCTGGATCTCTGCTTCGCGAACAATATGGACATCATTCATGATGTGAAAGTGACACCGACATTAGTCTCGGATCACAACATAATAGAGCTGTCTATGTTTGGGCCAAAAGTAACCAGAGACATACAGCCTAAAGGAAGCACCCGAAATCTCTCCAATCTGAACTTCCACAAAGCAGATTGGAAATCGATCCAAAAAGAGATTCTCAGAGAGGACTGACCGGAATGTCTCTCCACACCAGACATTGACATGAAACTAGAATGTTTCATGTCTTCTGTGCAAGCCGTATGCCAGAAATATGTCCTATAGCACAAGGCCAAAACAAATAGGAGCAAGATTCTAAGAGACAGGAAGATCCTCATGAGACGACGGACGAAGGTTGCAAATCGACTCAACCAACATTCCAAAAGTAGCGAAACGTCCCGCCTAAAAGCAACACTGATGGAGATCGAAAAAAGGCTGCAACAATCCTATGTGAGGGAGAAAGCAGACAAAGAAGCCTGTGTTATAAAAGATATTAAATCAAACCCAAAGGCCTTCTTTCATTACGCGAAAGAAACAGTCTCAGCACATTACAAGATAGGACCCCTCCTCCAAAAGGATGGCTCTCTCACAGGCAGTCCAACTAAGATCAGTGAGATACTGAATGACCAGTTCAAAAGTGTCTTTACCACCCTGTTGGAACACAGACAAGTGAACGAACCAGTGGACTTCTTTGCCGCCTCACCTATAACCAGCGAGGCAGTTACAATAGAATATATTGACATTAGCGAAGAAGATGTCCTACTAGCCATAGATGAAGTGGACACAAACTCAACTGCTGGCCCTGATGGTTTCCCAGCAATCCTCCTCAAAGCGTGCAAGCATGCCCTGGCAAAACCCATCACGATTCTCTTCCAGAGCTTTCTTACAAATGGCAAACTGCCAAGCAAGCTGAAGGAGGGGATAATATGCGCAATACATAAAGGGGGAAGTAGAGCAGATGCCAAAAACTATAGGCCTATCTCTCTGACTTCACACATCAGCAAAGTCATGGAACGGATAGTCAGAAAGAAACTAATCGCATTCCTTGAGGAAAATAACTTGCTGAGTGTTACCTAGCATGGTTTTCGACCAGGTAGGAGCTGCCTGACCCAGCTCTTACAACATTATGACTGGGTGTTGAGGCAGTTACTCAACAAATCAAATGTGGACGTAATCTACCTTGATTTTGCAAAAGCTTTTGACAAGGTGGATCATGGTATGATATGCCACAAACTGCGTGACCTCGGCATAGCTGGAGAACTTGGAGTGTGGTTACATGACTTCCTGAAAGATAGGAGTCAGGCAGTAGTGGTTAATGGAGCCACCACTATGAACACACAAATAGTGAGTGGTGTTCCACAGGGCACTGTATTGGGACAACTGGTTTTTATAGTGGCCCTCTCAGATATGCCCTCAAATGCCCGGATAGCCACTCTGGCAAGCTATGCAGACGATACGAAAGTCTCGCAGAAAATACAGAACCCCAGCGATGTTGCACACCTTCAGCAGGAGTTGGACTCAATCTACAGATGGGCTGAGGATAATAATATGCAGTTTAATGCTGAAAAATTCCAGGCCCTGCGCTACCAGCATCCAAACCTGAATATTAAACTTACAGGGTACACCAGTCCACAGGGAATTTCCTAGAGCCTAAGTCTGTGAGGGACCTGGGTATCGATATGAGTGATGATACCTCTTTCCAAGTGCACATTACCAGGATGGCGACAAAGTGCAGACGACTGGCTGGATGGATCCTAAGAACATTCAGAACCAGAGATAAGGAAACCATGATGGTCCTCTGGCGGACATTCGTCCTCAGCCGCCTGGATTACTGCTCACAGCTATGGTCACCCGCCAGTGTGAAATTAACAGCGGACCTTGAAGCAATCCAGAGAAGATTCACAAAGAAGATCGTATCTTTGCAACAGCTCAGCTACTGGGAAAGATTGAAACAGCTAAGACTCTACTCTCTGGAGAGAAGACGGGAGAGGTATGCAGTAATATATATCTGGAAGATCCTGGAAGGAATTGTGCCAAATGTTGGCATTGTAAGCTACACCAATGCTAGAAAGGGGCGACACTGCATAGTGCCAAAGATCCCAGCAATGCCATCACGCTTCAGGACCAGCTACTGCAACAGCCTGGGTTTCAAGGGCCCACAGCTTTTTAATATTCTCCCAAAGAGTCTAAGGAACTTGCACAAAATAGATGTAGCGGTTATTAAATCAAAGCTGGACATCTTCCTGTCAAGAGTCCCAGATGAACCTGCCCCACGGAAAGAGGTGCAAATGAGGGTAGCTATATCAAACACCATTCTTCACCAAGTGCCACATATTAGAGGAGGCTCTTAGTGTAGC
>NC_043020.1:24699784-24712284 GCF_006345805.1 Octopus sinensis
GACAGACAGACAGACAGACAGACGACAGACAGACAGACAGATAGATAGATAGATAGATAGATAGATAGATAGATAGATAGATAGATAGATAGATAGAATTCCTATCGCTGCGTAGGCTACGACGACGGGTGTTCCAGTTCGTCCGGTCAACAAAACATGCTGCTCCTGAAATTAGCATGCAAGTGGCACAACACTCCACATATACGCCTTCCCATAACATAGTTTGCAGGAAGATTCCGTCTGTCGCAGCAGGAGACAAGGGTGGAGCCTTCGAACTACATACATAATTCATTTTTGCCAGCTGAGTACCGAGAAATAAAGCATCTTTATTATTGGAGGAATCTCGAGTATAACCAACCGAAATTGCAAAGATAATCTGGAAATCGACTGAGGAAAGAAAACTCCGAATGACCCGTCCTTGTTTCCTTGTATCGTCTATCTGCATACTTTTCTTGTCCCTTTTATGTATCACTTAACTGTCTGGATGTTTTGCGTTCTTGTCCCATTTTGTGTGTGTATATTATATATATATATATCAGTATACTAGTACATAGGTAACTCAATCAACGTAAGCAACGTTCATGGTAGGTTATATTATTCACGCTAGACGAAATGCTTAGTACCACTACGTTCCAAGCTCAAATTCCACCGGGATCGACTTTGCATTTCATTCTTTCGGGGTCGATAAATTAAGGACCAGTGAGTCACTGAAGATCGATGTAATTGATTAGTCCCCCCTCCCCAATTATTATATGCCTCGTACCTTCAGTAGAAAGGATTATCATTATTAGTAATATTTCTAATTTTAGCGGAATGGGCAAGACGATTACATCGCCTCCTTTCACCCCAGGACACTGAAAAGCAAAAGAAAACGTCGAGATTGATCTGAAACTCAGACAAGCCACCAAGAAGATGGGCACGGCAGCTGAAGCAAGCTCGATGGTTGTTGATAAGAAATTGCAAGTGGAACCGTTCGCAGGCGAAATCTAGGTCAGTCTTCGCTGCGCCATCAAAGCGTACAGGTTAAGGGGATAATCGCTTGTGACCCTGAGATACCTGCTGCAGATATGGAAGGGTTTCCAAAATTGCGAGGAATTTCGAAGAGAAGTTTGCAAAAGCTCCTGAGAAGCACTTGCAGGTTCTACATGGGGCAAAGCATCTCTCATGTTTATTGATATGGGGCAGACTTATTCAATTATTTTCAAAGAACGCAATAATCGATAACTTTTGTACAATTATGTATTTATTTTTGAGTGAAATTCGATTAAATGTAATACTTATCTAACTCTGAACATTTTCTGAGTTCCATATGGAATTTGCCTCAGTAAAATACAGCGAATGTGCATTTAAATATTTCGTCTGCCGTTACGTTCTGAGTTCAAATTCCGCCGAGGTCAACTTTGCCTTTCATCTTTTCGGGGTCGATAAATTAAGTACCAGTTCACTGGGGTCGATGTAATCGACTTAATCCGTTTGTCTGTCCTTGTTTGTCCACTCTGTGTTTAGTCCCTTGTGGGTAGTAAAGAAATCTATATATATATATATATTATATATAATATATATATTATATATATAGTTAATCCAAACATTGAAAACACAAAGAGAAAACACAACTCGAGGACGTGTAACAAGTATAGTGTTATTGGACGCTCAGGAAAGGAAAGAAAGAAGGAGAGTTTAACGTTTCAAGCGGAGCTCTTCGTCAGAAACATAGGAAAAGGAAAGATCCAAGGAAGGGAAGACGGAGGAAAAAAATCGCCAACGGTACACACACACGGTCACATTTTGAATATATATATATATGCATGCACGCACATATATATTCGCGCGCGCAGTCTCATATCTATATACACAGCAGCAAATCTATAATTATATATATACTCATATATTTAAACTTTATAGATATTTTTATCTAATTATGTATCTAAATATATATATATACATAGATATATCTAAAAACAAAAATATTTAAAACGTAAAAACACATTTTCTAAAAATGTGTATAATTTATAACAACATATATATAAAATCATATATAAATCTATTTAATGATAACGTATGTGTGTATATATATGTATGTATATATGTATGTATGCATGTATGTGTATGTATGTTCTTATAAATAAATATGTAAAAAGTATTTCCCATTCATCTATCAATTTTTAGAATAACATTGTATCTGATGTCGCTAACGTGCACAATTACATCCTCCTAAAAAAAAATCTCTCTGATCAAAAAGTCGGAAAAATCTAAAATCAGATAAAGAAAAAGAAAGAAAGAAAAGCCCACGCTAAAAAGACGACAAAGAACATTATATTAAGTTTGTCTTTTTTTTTAGTCGTGTCTCAGAATCCCGGCTTTTGTCTCCTTTTCTGTCTCTCTCTCTTCACCCTCACCCTTCTCCACCTCGCCTCTCTCTCCTCTTTCTCTGCTTCTATCTTCGCTTTTCATTGCTCTTTTATCAAGTCCTATTTATTTCACTTAATCATCTCTCATTTTTTTTATATCTTTCTAAAGAATATCTCTAGCCATTCGACTATCTACTATCTATCTATCTATCTATCTATCTATCTATCTATCTATCTATCTATCTATCTATCTATCTATCGTCTGTCTTCCTGCCTATCTATCTATCTATCTCTATCTATCTATCTATCTATCCGTCTATCTATCTATCTATCTTCTCTATCTGTCTGTCTGTCTGTCTGTCTGTTGTCTATCTATCTATCTATCTATCTATCTATCTATCTATCTATCTATCTGTCTGTCTGTCTATCTATCTATCCATCTAGCCATCTATCTATATATCTATCTATTTATTTATCTATATCACTAAATATCAAGTAATATATATGTATTCATATATCTCTGCAGTTATGTCTGTGTGTGTCTGTGAGTGTATATTTCTATATATGTAGGTAAAAGTGTTTACATATGTTTGAATGTGTGTATATATATATATATATATATGTATATATATATATGTATGTGTGTGTGTGTGTGTGTGTATGTATGTATGTATGTATATTCTGTGTGTGCGTGTATCGCAGTAAGTGTCTATATATCTACCCACCTATCTTTGTCCCTCACTCTCTCTTTCATATATATATATACATAGATAGAGAGAAAGAGAGAGCGAGAGTGTGAGAGAGAGAGAGATCTATCGCTAACCGACACATCATCCTTCCATGTATTTCCATTTATGCAGCGCTCTCCCTACTCCTATCTCCCACAACTGACCCCTTCAAGCGGTTTCTCCTACTTACTCTCCTCTATGTTAGAACCTCTCCTTTTTCATGGCATCAACATCTTAAGTGCTCATTATATCCCCACTTCTCTAATTGGCCACCACAAAAACAGCAACACATACTCACAAACAATGCAGGCGTATGTACAGAGGCTTACACATATCTACTTGCTTGCATATGGGTTTATATATACATATATATACATTATACATATACACATATATATATATATATATATATATATACTTGTTCGTATGTGTGTATCATATGCTAGTATCTGTATAGAATGTGTACCTCTTTGTATGTATGTATATTACATTTTATATATATATAATATATACATATATATATATTCAGTATTCGTTTCAGTCATTTGACTGCGGTCATGATGGAGCACCGTCTTTAGTCGAACAAATCGACCCCAGGACTTATTCTTCGTAAGCCTAGTACTTATTCTAGCGGTCTCTTTTGCAGAACTACTAGGTTACGGGCCAATAAACACACCAACATCGGTTGTCAAGCTCTGGTGGGGAGACATACACACAAGCATATATATATATGCATATATTTATATATACGACAGGCTTCTTTCATTTTCCGTCTACCAAATCCACTCGAGGTTTTGGTCGTCCCAAGGCTATAGTAGAAGACACTTGTCCAAGTCGCCACGCAGTGGGACTGAACCTGGAACCATGTGGTTACTAAGCAAGCTACTTACCACACAGCCACTCCTGCGCCTATATATGTTTGTGTTAATTTAGATAGATAGATAGATAGATAGATAGATAGATAGATAGATAGATAGATCGCTGAGTCGGCGATTGATTTTGGGCACGAATGTCTAGCTGCCCGATCAATTTAACTCCGCACCACCATCATCAACTGAATTAGCGTGCATAGTGGCTGAGTATTCCATTGACCCACATCCCCTTAATGTAACATGTGAAGCAGAATCAGAGTGACAGTGTTTGACAAGGCTGGACCTTCAAATTAAAGTCAAAATCTATTAAACAGACTTTCCTTCCAATTTCTGTCCGCCTCGTTCCATTTAGAAGACTTGGGTCATCCTGAAGCTGGAATAAAGATACTTAACCAAGACACTTCAGTAACACCCAGTAACCCTTCCATTTGTGCTTGCTTGTGCGTGAGTGTGTATATGTATGCTTATAATCAACAATGAGTGCATTGCATCTCGTAGGAGAAACAGCGGTAAGCCAATGAAGTTCATAAGATAAAGTATTCTTTTGTCATCTCATTTGCTAATTACCGTTCTATACTAGTCTAACACCTCGTTCTGAAGCATGCGCATATTGAGTTCTACACCAATCTTCATATACGTATATATATATATATATATATATATATATATATATATATATATATATATATATAAGTAATACTAAGCAATAAAGGGTTTAGCAACGAATTGCCTTACCACATACCGAATTTAGAAATAGCAGTCAAAGAGTTATAGCTACTTCTTCTACTAAAAAGGGAGATCTCAGTAAAAACAGCAATTGGAAGGCAGACACAAACAGGTAAGAGAGAATGAATTGACGGCAATCTATCATACATTTTTAAGTTATCTACGGACGTACGTTTCGAAATCAAGTTTTTAGGAAAGCACAAGAATTAAATATTAAATATTAAATAATTCTATCTTACCGAAACTTCTTTTCTCTTCAGCGTAGAATACTATAATCATAAATGATTATATATTGAATTTTGAGATACTAGAAGGCACCAACTCAACTCAGTATCAGAGTATATATATATATATATGAAATATTACAAAAACCTGCTCTTCAGAGTTTCACGTTCCCGTTCGTCGGACCTCACTCAAAATTGTCCGACGAACGGAAACGGGAAATTCTGAATAGCAGTTTTTGGTAATATTTTTCTGATGATGTTTTCCCAGCTTTAATTATAATAAATTATAATAGTATTCGAGTACTAATTTTTCCCACCTTGTTTCACATTTATGTGCTTACTTTAGTGTACGTATACATACACATTGTATATATATATATATATATATATTATATATAATAATAATAATAATAATAATAATAATAATAATAATAATAATAATAATAATAATATATTATCCCAAACTTACAGGGGAAAATTCAATTTAGAAATACTAAATTAAATATATATATATATATATATATATATATATATATATATATACACACACTCATACATATACAGACACAATGTTTTGTCAACATATATTCGGAAGAATGTATTACGTGTTTATAACCGCGTACGCGCGTGTACACACACACACACACACACACACACACGTCTATAAGTGTTTGTGAATGGCTAGAAGCACGTGAGTGTCTATATATGCTATAGCGAATGGGTGCGCGTGCGTGCATGGTGTGTGCTTGTATGTATGTGGTGAAGGGTTAACCCTGATTGTGTCCCACGATCACCGAGAGATCCGATAAAGATAAAAAAATGTCAATTTGAAACTCCCCCTCCTCTCATCGCTCGTCTCTCCCCACTCCATCTTCGTCCAAACATGAAATGGGATCCGAGGAACGGCTGGTAATGGATATGAGAGAGAGAGAGAGATGGTGGTGGTGGTGGCAATATTTGTGGTGTTGGTGAGGGTGGTGGTGAGAGTGGTAGTAGAGATGGGGTAAGCTTGCTGGCGGTAGTGGTGTCTGTGGTAACAGAGATTCTGGTGGTGGTAGGGGTGGCGAGGGCGGGCACGGCGGAATTTTTTTCGTGATGATGGTGATGTTGGTGGAAGTAGAAATGGTGGGGATGATATCGTGGGTGAGGGGAAGGTGGCAGTGAGGGTAGAGTTTCAGGACCAGCTATATATGTTTGCGTAGAAGTGGTATTGGTGGTGGCGGTGAGAGGTGTTGGATCTGTGACATATGTGTATAGTGGTAAGAATGTAAATGAACGCACTGGTGGCGGTGATGGTGCTAGTGATGGTCGTGGTTGGAGGTGCAGTACAGGAGAGCTGAGTGAAGGGGCAGTGTATGTGTGTGGCGTGGTGTAGATTCAAATAACGGACATAACGACCTAACATCGTTGAATGTGGTCAAACGGGGGCGGCGGCAGCGATGTCAATGTTCGGACGGTGTGGTGGAGGTGGTTGTGATGGTAATATCACTGTTGTTAATTACCATCAGGTCAGCTCTAATCCAGTTAGTCACTGATCAACTGATCAACGACATTCCAGCCGTGACTATCACGCCTCGATTTTTCTTTTCTTTTTGTTTCTTTGCAGGGAATCCAACACGTTCATATTTTAACACCGTGTGACGTGATTTGTGGGGAAATTTGGTTGCTATTTCTAACAGTACGTGCGACTATGTAAAAACACTTCCTCCCTGTTTTCTTTGTCCTTCACTTATTAAAAAAACTGTATAACGTTGTTTCAGGTTGTAGCGACTGCTATTTCTAACAATTTCAGCGCCAGCGTAGAAGCATTCTTATTAGCTGTTGTGTATTAATACCAGTAAGAACGGTGGTGGTGGTGGTGGTGGCGGCGGCGGCGGTGTAGTGATGAAGATGGCGAAGCTACTAGCCATGTTATGGGTGGTGTTAATAGTGGTGGTCATATTAGTATTGATGATGGCTTTGCTGTTGTTGTCGTTTGTACTGTTGTAGTTTCTATAATTATTTTTGACCCAAGTTATCCCAGACAAGACAGAACCATTGTCAATGGCCTTTTCAGCAGTTTTCCGTCAGTATTATTGTCGCTGCTTTTGCTGCTGCTGCTGCTGGAATAATTATTATTGCTATTACTATTGTTGTTGCTGGAATAACCATTATTAATTATTATATCAGTATTATTACTAACATTTTTATTAATATTATTAACATTATTATTATTATTATTATTATTAACATATTATTCTTATTCTTCTTACTATTATTATTCCAAGAAGGTAAGGCAGTGATTTCAGGAATGTTGGACGACTGTAAAGAGACTTTCTGTCTCTCTTGATTGGTTCATTCCTTACGTCGTCGTTGGTGGCGACGGCGGCGGCGGTGGTAGTGAGGGTAGGTGGAGAAACGTGGTCGAGGTTTTAAGATGTGTGAGTGGGAGGGAGGGAGAGGAATTGAATAGAAGAGTAGGAGTAAACATTGAGCAATTTCAGGGGATGTATGTGTGTGTGTGTGCATATATATACGTATATATATATATATACTCATTTCATATTTGTGTGTGTGTGTGTGTAAGAGAGAGGTAGATAGATACTTAGATAGATAAATAGACAGTCAGAGATAGATAGAGATAGATAGATAGATAGATAGATAGATAGATAGATGGATAGATAGATAGATAGATAGATAGATAGATAGATAGATAGATAGATAGATAGATAGATAGATAGATAGATAGATACAGAGAGACAGGCAAATAGATAGACAGACAGATAGATAGATAGATAGATAGATAGATAGATATGTTTCTTTATTAGCCACACAGGGCTGCAGAGAGAGAGAGAGAGAGAGAGAGAGAGAGAGAGAGAGAGAGAGACAGACAGAGACAGAGAGACAGGCAAATAGATAGAGAGACAGACAGACAGACAGATAATGTCCACCCATGTGAGGACAATTGTGTCAATAGCCATTAACATTAACAAGAAGTATAAAAAAATCACCATCAAAAACAACAACAACAATAATAATGAGAAATAAAACAAAATATATAAAAAATATAGGAAACGAAAAAAAAAATAGTCCGGAATGTAGGGAAAGTAATAAAAATATAAATACATGTGGTGGCGGGGGTTGGTGTTTAGGGGACAATGTAATGAAACCTATAAAAGGCTATTGAATAGGGGATATGTGATGGTGCAGGGAAAGAAGGGATAGGGATGACGGTGGTGGTGATGGTGTTGGGGTAGGGGTTGTAGTGGTTGTAGTAGAGTGGTATAGTCACGGCCGTGATGTTCTTAGTGGTGTCAGTGGTAGTATCGCTGTATTTTGATGCTGATACTGGTCGTTATGTTGTGTTGGTCATGGTAGTAATGGCGGTTGTTAGTAGTCTTGTTGTCGGGAACAGTAGTGATTGTATCGGTAGTGTTGCCAGTGGTGGCACTGTTGTTGTGGTGTTGGTGCTAGTGGTAGCAGTGCTTCTTACCTAGTGTCTCAGTCTTGAAAACGTAAACCTTTGATCAAAGACAGTCCAACTGCGACCATATCGCCTGATTAGAGATATACCGCGCGATTACGTTAACTAATGTCACTTTTCTTTTAGCCAGCAGGGTGCAATATGAGGGAGATAAGGCTGCGATATTTAGCATTTTACCGAGAACAGTGTAGCTTTCTCATTGACTGGAGGTTGATCATGACGGTTATAGTATATCGTTTAACCCCAGGTCAACTTTAAACCAGGAGATGTTTAAAGGCGCTTTCTCCGTGAATGTAGTCTTTTTCACAGCTCTATACAATACTAGAAATTAAAATAATAATAATAATTATAACAAGAGTACTCAGAACTGCGCAAACCTCCGCCAAGGCAACACCAACGTCCCCTCAACGATAAGCCGGTGATGATTTTTAAAATGAGAATATCTGAAATAAACTCAACTGCTCTCACAAACGAGAATACTAAAAATGAAATCGATCGCTCTCAAAAATTAAGTGAAAAAAAGAACAGGAAAAATTAACCAGAATCCTTGTCCGGTTCTAGATCGATCCCAAAATTAATCAGTTCGTGCCAGTCACAAGGCTAAACATCCCTGAAAGTTTCATCCGAATCCATCCAGTGGTTCTTGAGATATCTTGTCCAGGGAGAAACAAACACGACTGAAAACGATGAAGTAAAAATAATAATATGCTGAGACCCCTTTTGGTCATGACTGACCATGGGATTGCTCAGGCACAAGTCCGGGCAAGGATGTTTATGGAAGCCTAGCAGTCGTCCATGCATACCGGCCTCCCCTCTCCACGCCACCAGTGTTATCCAAGGGAAAGGCAAATGGCGATACAGCTTGGCACCCGTGACATCGCAACTCATTTCTACAGCTGAGTGAACTGGAGCAATGTGAAATAAAGTGTCTTGCTCAAGAATACAACACGGTCCGGGATTCGAACTCACAACCTCACGATCATAAGCTTGACGCTTTAACCACTGAGCCATGCGCCTTCACAATAATAATAATAATAATAATAATAATAATAACAATAACAATAACAATAATAATAATAATAATAATAATAATAATAATAACAATAATAATAATAATAATAACAATAATAATAATAATAATGTGTGTGCGTGTAGTACTATGGCAAGACTGCGATTACGGTGTGTGTGTGTGTGTGTGATACAATGATTTCTTTCTCTTAAGACTCTAGAGTTAGTGGTGATTGTTAGGACAATTTAGTTCTCATTAAGTGGATTAATTATGTAGCTGGTCATTGCTCATTTCGGCAGTTGATATTGCTATGGGTTGGTGTTGAAGGTAATGATAGTGACGACGACGGTGGTGGTGGTGGTGGTGGTGGTGGTAACGGTGGCAATGGTTGTCCTAATGTTTTGGGGCAGCCACCAACGCGATCTCGTGTTGATGGCGGCACAGTGACATGGTGTGTCACAGGACGAATATATCAATATGGCGAAGACACAATAGTAATGGCTGAAGGTGAAAAGAAATCTGTGAATGTTAATGTGTGAGGATGGGGTCAGAAAACAATGCTGAGAATTACCAACACACACACACACACACACACACCAAGATGTCTAAGAATCTATCAATCGATCTATCCCTTGTCCGCATTTCTCACTATCCTAATCTCCCGCCACCATTGAGAAGTCCTCTTTGTAGTCATGTGGATTCGAGTTCGGTACCAGAGCATGGTTCCTTAGATACCACGGTGTCTGCTGCTCCGTCTAGCCAATACTTTAGGAGAATGATTGGTAGAGAGAAACTGTACAGCTGTGTCCCGTGTGCGTCATATGGATACACATGCATGTGTGCATACATACATATGTGTGTGCATGTCTTTGTTCTATATCCCTGCGCACTACATCTATTTATCGATATGCCCGTGTGTGTGTGTGTACAGAGAGAGAAAGAGAAAATCTGACAGCAACTGTATTATTTTCACGTTGTACATGTGAAAAAAGAAATACAATTACTGACTAAAGACCGAAATAATCTTGAATGTGCATTCATCTTCACAATATTCCATAGTCGGTCAGTGTATGATTTTTGTCGTATTAAATGATTCACTTTAAATACAAAGTAATATCTGCGCTGACGATATCTCCAGCATCGAAACCTTATACAAATGTATACAACAGATTACTCAATATATTAAATTGTCTTTCTTTGATTTTCAATTTTGTTAAAGAAATTAATTTTTTTTAAAGAAATTAACTGATTAATTTCTTCAGAGAAGTAAATGAACTGGATTTTATCGAAAACAAAGCAAGATGTCTCGATCGGAATGGTTTTTCGCTTATATGAGATTTAACTCAATCAGCTCGTGAAGAAAAATGGAAGTCCTTTGCTTTTTGGGGGATAATTTTTTTTTTTCCATCAGAGAAGCCTTGCTGATGCAGAGACAGTTGAGAAGAACCCTTAGAAAAAAGGCAAGATTTTACCGCAAGGAATAACATTAATAGCTTGCATTTATACAAGACACGCATATATACACTTAACTCACCCCACCCTCACACGCACATACGCACGCATACATCTACAGAAAGATATACGCACATACACACACACATATATGCGCACCCATCCCCAGGCGTGTGTGTACATAGCGAGAACGAGAAAAGAAACAACTTAGGCGAGCCAGAGGCAGGTATTTGAACAAAAAGGGACGAAAAAATGTACATTAAATAACAACCAAAATAAATTCTTGTCCGCTTTGTTGAAATTATCTTCATTTCCAGAGAAGGTAAAATAACTACCTGGTGGCAATTAAAACCAATTCCGAATAAGAGGTGGAGATAATCCCAAGCATAATATTTCTCCATTATCTATATGGGAAAGAGTTTCATTCTCTGGAGACAAGAGGACAGTTGTGGACCTGATCCTACCTTAACGGGCATCGTCAGCACAGCAGTCGTCCTAATATCTCTTCAGCAGACAAGACTCTTAGTCAAAGATAAAAGGTTAGAACACGTGAAGAAAAGTAATTTGCATAAATGGAACGCAGTCGTTGATTGTGGTGGTGTTCTTACGGTTGATTTTGTTTTCCCGATTTCTTTGTTTTTCGTTCTTTTAGCGTTGCTTTCATTCTCGTTAAGTTTTTGTCGTTAATTATATTTTATTCCACCACCCCATGTTAACTGTGACTCAGCATATCTGTGATAAAAGATATTCCTACCGTGACCCTCGCATCTCCTAGATCGTTACTTCTTTTCTTTACGACAGAGTGAATTGTAGGAGGTTTCCGTTGCCTTTTCTAGCAGATCAAACAACCGTCTGGATTATTCTGGATTATTCTGGATTATCACATTTTTTACTCGCCATTGTTGTGAATGAATCAATGTTCTTTCATTATTTTCGCTCATATCATTTATCGATGCCTAAGTCGTCGTATCAACACTTACTAAGACGAACTGTGATCAAAGATATTCCAACTGTGGCCACCGCGACGCACTGTGCATCTAGACCTATACACCATGCCCTTCCTCAAAACTGTACGTTATGATTTGAGAGATATTTGGTTATTTTCTCTAGCAGATCAATCAAGAATATACAAGCTCCCCTTTAAACCTCGTTACTGCTCTTGCTGTAACTGTCGCTAATGTTGTTGTTGTCATTCCTATATTGCAGTTATTGTGCAAATCGTTGTCTATGTTATTGTAAATATTCTTGCTGTTAGTATTGTTGTAGTTGCTGTGGTTGCTGTACGTACCTATCGGAGTAGGTATTAAAGTTGTTATTTCAGCCATATTTCAAAGGCCACATTTACCACATTCTGTGTCACGCTGAATCAAACTGACAACTACGTTAAGAGTACGTACGTCTGTGGAGTACTCAACCACTTTCACATAATTTTCGCAAGCAAGCTGTTCCGTTGATCGGATCAACTGGAACACTCGTCGTCGAAACTGACGGAAGGTCAGGCAAGTAGTTGTTATGATGTTGTTGTTGTTGTTGTTGTTGCAGATGCTGTTGTTATTGCAATTCTTACCCCAAACACATTACATATAGTTATTGCTCTAGCTATCGTTTGACAATATAGAAGTTGTATTTGTAAAAGTTGTTGTTGTTCTTATTGTAGTTCCGGGAAGCCGAACTGAGC
>NC_043020.1:24717284-24732284 GCF_006345805.1 Octopus sinensis
CCCTCGTTGCTTTTTAATGATCGGTGCCTCCCCGCCCCCATGTGTGTGTGTGTAAAACATGAAACGGTCCGTTAGGAAACTCCTTCTCTTCATCCACCCCGCATCGAAACCAGGGAAGCAATGCATTTGCTTTCCGATGCGGCTCATTATCACACCTGTCGCTTTCATATATATATATACATATGAAAGTGATTTCAATATTTCCGTTCCACGCCGTTGTACATCCAGAGTATGCCGACATATATGTATAGGCATGTCCAACGTACTACGCAATATGACTGACCCCAGGACCATGCGAATACGAAGCATACGTCGGTCATACCTTTTCCTCCATATACAATTTATATACGTCATTTCTTATTGCAACCTGATTTTTGCCTCTCCTTCCGCCCCCCCTTCTTTATATATATATATATATATTATATATATATATCTTATATATAGATAGATAGATAGATAGATATGGAATAGAACCTCGATTTAAGAATTTAATTTGTTCCTGAAGGCCGTTCCTCACCCGAATTGTTCGTTAACCGAAACTATTTTCCCCATAGGAAATTTAAGGGAAGGCACGGCGAATTCGAGCAAGGATGTGCACTGAGCGAAAGCTAGACTGCAACTAGCACTCTCCAGGTTGTCGCCGACTGTTGCTGCCAGACGTTTAATGATCGAAAAAATTGTTCGTATATCGGATTTGTTCGTGGAGAGAGACGTTCGTAAATCGAGGTTCCACTGTATACTGTATCATTTCAACAGTGATGTTTTACTGATAGGCTGCCTTGCTGTTGTTGTTCGGCCGATAGATTGAATATTCCCAGTATAAATAGAAAATAAAACAGGATTTTATCAAGAGCCCGAAAACGCGGAACCGCGAACCCTGGGAAGACTCACACACACACACACACAACTTTGAATAATCTCATTTTCTCTACATAAAGAATCGAGTACTTCTGTTCACTTAATTGCAAATATCTCATATGCATACATATGTGCGTTGTATGAAACAGAAGTTTATGTGCAATTATATATATATATATATATATATATTATATATTATATATATATAATATATATATATTATATATATATATATATAAATATATAATTATATATGCACACAGACACACACTTAACAGGCATATGTAATGTAATTATATTTAAACATACATACAGACACATACACACAATGCTAAATTACAGCTGTAAAGCTATATCAGTGACTCGAATAAATGAACCATATATTCAGGGTTGTATATGACATATGTATACACAAACAAGTGACGACATACACACACATAATGTGTGCGTGTGTTGTATATAGATATATATATATTATATATTATATATAATGAAGAGAGGAGAGAGAGAGAGGGAGAGAGAGAGAGATAGATAGATAGATAGATAGATAGATAGATAGATAGATAGATAGATAGATAGATAGATAGATAGATAGATAGATAGATAGATAGATAGATAGATAGATAGATAGATAGATATAATTTTAATGAAGTTAGCTGTAAAACAACACAAATAACAGTAAGGAGGATAAAAAATACACCGAAAACAACTACAGCATCATCATCATCATTAACAAGATCAATCGATTACTCGCTGCACGTTTTCTTGGCAGTTTCGTCTTTGCGAAGTCCTATGTTAACGTTGTTTGCAACTGCAAACCTTCCAACGTGTAAGGTTCCCTAACACAATTACAAAGGGGAGTGTTCTTGTGTATGTATTGATGTAGTAGGGGACAGTTGTAGGGTCTGTGATGAAGGAGCTAACAGTAGGCGGTGGGTGGGGTGGAGGAATGTGGAATACTCGATATATCGTAACATTATGCAACGTAAGGAAGACATTACAAGACTCATAAAACAATCCATTTCTGCTCTTTACTTTCTGTTTGAGATTTGTATCGATGGTGGTGGTCATCATTTTAGTAATGTCTGGCAGCAAGTGTTTGGGGGCTAATTAAGTAGGAATGTAAAGAGCAGAAATAATGAAGATGGTGATGAGAATAAAGATGGCGGTGGTGGTGAAGACGACAACGACGACGATGATGATGATGATGATGATGCCACTATGCTCCCGATAATGACCAAGAGGTGACAGCGAGACAAAAATGTGAACGTGGTGGGTTTATATATATATATGCATACACACATTTCTATATACACACACACACACACACACACACACCACATATATATATATATATATATATATATAATATATATATATTAGTAGCAGACGTTGTAGTCGTAGAAAAAGTAAGCTGTGGCAAAAAAGGGGGAAAAGCACGAGAAATAAGATGGAGGAGGCGGAGGAGGAGGCAAAGAAAAAGGCGATGAAGAGAAAGAATAAAAAGAAGGGAAGGAAGCCGAGCAAAAGTGAGAAGACATTAGAAGATAGATATAAATAAGGAAGACTCCGGCCTTTTCTCTAAAGTCTGTCGGCGTCGTCGTCCTCCTTCAATCGTTGATTCAATAACCAGCAGACAATACAGGAATGGACAGGGGACAAATTACACACCAATTCTTTATTACATTGGCTCAACTCTGACAATGGTCGCAGAAGAAGAGAAGGAGGAGGAGGAGGAGGAAGATGAAGATGTCTTTTGTTTGTACAAAACGACCGAGAAAGCTGTAAGCATGTGTTAGAAGGAATGTTGGTGTAGTGGTGGTTGTTGTAGTGGTGGTGGCTATGTTGGAAAGGTAGTGGTTGTAATGGTAGTGGTGGCTATGGTATCGTGGTGGTGGTGGTGGTGGTGGTGGTGGTAGTGGTGGTGGTTGGTCCGTGTTGTGGTGATTGTTAATGGCGGTATTGTGCTGGCTGTGGTTGAGGTAGTGGCGTTGTAGTGGTGGTCACTAGAGATGGTCATTGTTACGGTAGTGGTTTTATGGTGATGGTGGTGGCGGCGGTGGTAGTGGTGGTAGCTGCAGCTGCTGCTGATGAAGCTATGGTTGTGGTCAAAGAAGTGTTTGCCGTTGTAGTTGAGGCGGTAGTGGCTATGATGAAGAGAAGGATAAATAGTGATTATGATGATGACGATAATGATGATGATTACGGTGATTGTGATGATGATGATGATGGTGTCCAAGAACGCGAAGAAAAATCAATAAGAATAGAAGTAAACAACGAGGGGGAAAAATCAATGTAAAAACGAGAAACCTCCCACTACCAACTCTACCACCTCTACATTCATCACCACCACCACCACCAACACAACCAAAATCCCGGACACTACATCCTCCACCACCGCCATCTTGTTATAATGTACAGACAGATGTTGACGTTTGTCCCGGGGAGGCTACGCGTCGCACATGCCACCCCCATCCCCTTCACATCGTACAAGGTACGTCTACCTCACTCCTACCCTTCCACGACAAACACACCGAAGAAACTTCACGTGGTCGCTGTTGGTTGTAGTAGTAATAGTGGTAGTTGGTAGTAGCTGCTGTGGATAGACGTGTAGTAGTAATAGTAGTAGCGGTTGTGGCTGCACATATGTGTAGTTGTAATAGTTGCGCTTGAATCAGTATTCACATATACGGGTGTGGGTGTGTGTATATATATATATATATATTTATATATATATATATATATATATACATATAGAAGAAAAGCATGTAGACGTGTGTGTGTGTGTGTGTATGTGTGTGCGCGCACTACAACCATATACATTACGCACCAACTCCTATACACATGCATATAAATATACACCTATATTTACATTCACCCACAAGCAAAACTATATATGTATATATATGTTTATTTATGCTTGCAATAGCCGGTTCTTTTGGCCAAACTATCGTATCTCCAGCTGCTTCAGATGCCATGATATCAAAAATTGGCCAGCTGCTGTACAACGGTTTTGCTATGGAATGGTGGAACTATTTTTTCGTTTTCTGAAAAAGCGAAGTTTTGAACTTAAAACCCTTTTGCATAATAGCAACGAGATGTGTGTGTGTGTGTGTTGTTGAAATTGTGTGTATAAGTTAATGTAGGATTGTCGTTATGTTCAGAGCTTTACGTAGAATTACCATAATCCAGTCTACTTTCTTTATAATTATCTGTAACGTAATGTAATAAAGTGTTCTTCGATGATCCGTTCTGGTTGAGCATCTAAATACAGTCGGAACACTGATTGCAGGGCTCCAAGCAATTATAATGGGAAAACGCGCGTAGGAACTGTAATATATATGCATGTTTATCATTATTTCTTGTGTGTGTGTGTGTGTGTGTGTATGTGTGTGTGTATGCGCGCGCGCAATAATCTGGAGACATTTTGGATACAGAAATATACAGATTGGCACAAATTCACTGATATATTTTTGGCATGTGCAGACAGAAAGATTGCCAAGAAGAGTAAAGTGATAAAAACACGTGAAGTTGAATTGTGTGTTTTTCCTTGTCATCTCAGTTGTGATGAAGGACTTTGTCGGAAACGTCCAAAGGATCCATATTCTCCACGTTTGAGCAACAGGCTACATCTCTCTCTCTATTTCATGTGTGTGTAATTGTCATCATCAGGTGCCATCGTCACTACAAAGATCCAGTGCCATCTTGATCTTTCTTCTGCTATTCTTTAGACATTCAAACTATTTTAAATCATTCCAATTCTCATTACTAACCATCCATGTAATTCTTCATTTCCTCTTCTTTCTCGATTTATTTCACCTCCAATAACCAATCTATGTAAACAATTTTTTTCTAATTAAGTGTCCAAAATATTTCGTTTTTCTCTCTTTGATGGTGCCTAATGAAATTTTACAAGATTTTTTCTTCTTATTTTCAACTTTACCATTTGTAGCTCTTCATCATTAAAGGCAATTAATTTGTCATTAAATTCAAAAATAAATATTTATTCTCGGCGATTTTTAAAGTCTTGAGTCCTTTATTTAATAGCGGCTACTAATGTTATTACGAAACGCAGACACGCCTTCGCGACATACACACATCAATAACAACAGATTTTATTCCGGAGTATCAAAAGCATATGCCTCCTATTGCGTGTGCGCTCTTGTCAGAAAGTGAGTAACCATACAGAATGACTGATTATTTTCCTACACAACAAATACATACTTAATATTATGTTTTGAGTTTTTCCTACTCTGGCACACATAAACGTATATAGAAATGTGTGCGTATATATATATATAAATATATATATGTATGTGTGTGTATATGTGCGTATATATATGGGTATATAAATATATATATATATGTATATATATACATGGGTACATATATATGTATATGGGTATATATATGTACATATATATATATATGGGTATATATATGTACATATATATATATATGGGTATATATATGTACATATATATGGGTATATATATGTACATATATATATATATGGGTATATATATATATTATATATATATATATATCATTCTCTCTCTCCCTTTCACCATTCTTCATGGTCTCCTCGCACCATTCCCCTTCTTCTCTCTCTTCCTCTTGCTCCTCCTCCCCCATTCCCGTCGTCCATCTGCGACGATACTTCCGTCGTAACTGCTATCCTGTCTTTTCTCGCCCGCCTTCTAAGGCTACTGGTCGACACATTTTCTCTCTCTCGTCGTCCACGATAATCCAGCGTTGCAATACTTTTTCGTTTGGCGTTAACAGCCCTTCTTATCTTGTTCTCCTTGTCCTGTCTCTCACTGTTATATTTTATTTTCCACTGTTTATATATATATTTTTTACTGTTTATATGTTTGTACTGTCGTTACCGTCTTGCCTTTTTTTTTTTACCCCTCTGCGAAAAGATCTCAGAATTTTAATTGATTTGCTTTTCGCGGGAAGGAAGTTTTCTTCGAAGTATACGTCTCGCTTTTATCCTTCGAAACGTTTAGTAGATGAAACCTTAGCGACTGAAGAAGGGGATTTTTCGTTGTGCTGATTGTCCTGTATCTCTCTTTTTTTGCTTGTCTTGTTCCTTGGTTTGTGTCTATGTGTTTCGTCTCTCTATGTGTTCGACGTCTTTTTGGTGTCCTGTACACATATATGCGTGTATATGTACATGTAGAGTTAGGTACGTACATATATGTTTATATATATGCATATGTTCTATTTTATTAACATATATATATATATATATATATATATATATATATATATATATATATATATATATATATATATATATGGGTATATATATATATAGTTGAAATTTATAGAAGAACAAAAGACAAAGATAGGTGTAGGAACAACAAGCTTGACGCTCGAGAAAATGAAAAGGTCTTTTATGTTTCGAGTCTATGCTCTTCAACTGAAAGGAATTATATATATATATATATATATATATATATATATATATATATATATATATATATATATATATATACATATATATATCGTTGCTATTATGTTAAACTGTTGTATGTCCAAATTTGGTCAATTGCGTTTTTGTTTTCAATATTTATTTTTGCTTGTAATAGCCGGTTCCTGTGGTCAAACTATCATATCTTCAGCTGCTTCAGATGCGAAGCTATCACAAATTCTCAAAGTGTAGTTCAACAGTTTTGCTATGGAATGGTGAAACTATTTTTCCGTTTTCTGAAAAACCAACGTTTTGGATTTACGACACCTCTGCATAAAAGCAACGACATATATCTATATCTATCTATATCTATTTTGTTGGTTTTAGGCGAATGTCTCATAATGCGCTCTTAAAAGCTCTTACGCGTCTCGTTGTCGGATACCACTTATCAGTGTCATCGCCCAGTGTAATCTTATGGGATGGATGGTGGAGCTTCTTTCAGCTTAGAATAAATATAGTAGCAATAATACGTGGATGGGAATTCGTCGGTTTTATTAATAAGCCTAAGAATTTTCATCCGCAAGTTGTTACAGGGATTATTGTGTGTGTGTATGTGTGTGTGTTTGAGTGTGTGCGTACGTGCGTGCGTATATACATATCAAGACCAATTTGTGTTAGTCTGCCTTCCTACCTCCATATTCTGATTTGGATTTCTCAGAGACATTCTTGAGGCCGTGGGCTTTGCCCCTGATGAAGAATTTGAACTTAAATTTCTATTTCATTCGAGCACTGCTATATTTTTCTATACTGAGCTTATTTAACTCACAACTACACTATGTGTGTGTGTGTGTGTGATGGCTGTCTACTCATTATATTTGCATGACAATCGCTGACAGGTAGTGTCAGCAATGCCCGTGTAAAAGTTCTAAGTCGAGTACGGCTTGCACAATACCCCAATGACCCTCCCTAGCTAAGAAGACCAGAGACAAGCAAAGTGCAGTAGAGCAGCGAGTTTTTATACACGAATTATCTTCCTCCTAGGGGGATGCTTTGACAAAGACCAGGGATCCCTCACTCCCAGTGAATTTATTGTGCACTCGGACACCAACCCAAATATTTTCTACATCCCAGCACTGACATACTACTTCATGCATAGCTGGTACACTAACAGGTGCTAGTAATCGAGTCATGGTTGGTCTGGAAAAAATTAGAGGTTAAGAGGAGGTTCCGGAATCCTCAAACCCGGGAACTTCTAGACCAGAACCCCACTCCCGGATGCAGTCATATTCAGGATATTGATTAACTTCAGGCCATAATAGAAACTTAATATGTTCTGTTTGTTGGATTGAAGCCGGAACCATTCGTTAATTACCCATTTTGGATACAAACACATACATTCCCCTCTGACACACATACATACGAACGTCCAAGGATATATGACGTACTACAAGATCCCCAGCAGAGAAGCACACACACCACATGTATTATTAAGATCATTGTTCTGATAACATACATAAACGAATAAATCCCGAAGCGTTGTTAAGGCGGACATGTTGCTTGGGTTTGTCCGTTACTCAAACAACGACGATCAAAATAGTGTTCTCTATTTTTGACGAGAGAAAATCTGGTCCACTTTTTTTATATTTAAATTTTTTTTTCTTTTGCAAGTAGATATTATTTTATAATTATACATTATGGTCATAAATATTCAGTGAGTTGGCAGCTATCATTGTATACACACATAACCTAATATATGAAATGATATATATTTAGGACAACAAATATCAGTGACAACCGTTAAAGATACCCATTCACAGAAAATTCATTAAAACTATTCAGAGACATAAAAGAACGTTAAAATAAGTTTATCTGGAAACAATTTCTATAAATAAAGTGGTAGTTAGGAATATTCATAAAAAAGTTCTCTCCCTCTCTCTTACACACACACACACATTTATATGGCAAGCAGCAAATATATTCACAAGTTTATATATTTAGATATATTTACCATACATTTCTTCTATTCCTTCATTTTCCTTCATATTTTATTATTTTAATTTGTTTTGAATCAGGAATTCAGTGACTTACCTGGAATGAGAAAAACAAATTCAATAATTATTGAAAGAAAAAAATGAGAAAACAGCATTGTATATTATATGTAACATTACAAATCCAGTCGGCTCCCCATGGGTTAAATAAGAATGTAAACACATTCTTCTTAAGCTACTGTGGGAGGGAGACAGTCTCCTGAGAGGCTGTTTCATGGTTTATTGATCGTTCATCAGCGAAGATGTATTCGGTTTCCTTCGCCAATCAAAAGCACAGATCATTAAGTGAGGTCTTCAGTTTTAATTTATTTCAGTTCTCATTTATACGGTATTGTGCATAAAATAGCGCTTCATATATATATATATATATATATATATATATATAGTGTGTGTGTTTGTGGTGGGTGTCGCCTTGATTTCGAACTTAAACATTTAATAAAATGTCTGCATTTGTAGACATATCCTGTAACAAATTTAACCTCAATTCAGCCATGGGCCCTCAGGGGACCATCTAGAACCGATTAAAAAATATTACAAAATTTGTGACAAACCTAAGTAAATCATTTGGTTCAAAATCTCAACAACGACAGTTCTGTCCCTTTCATATTCATCTAAAATGAATTTTCAACCCAGCACTTGATAGAGAAACTAGAGCTAATTTCATCTGCAACGTCTACAGTATTACATTAACATGCAGAGCTTCAATATTTTGCACTTTACGGATATTAGGAAATATAGAAAGCAAATTAAAAAAGAAATAACAGGCAAAAACAATGCAAAACAATGCAGACAGAGCAATACAATGACGAAAGTGTTAGTCCAGCTGGTAAACGGAAAAGAGAGAAAATGTTTATAACGTTTCGATTGTTTGTCCGTCATCTAAAGGAATAGGAAATGAGAATCGATTCGAGGGAGAAAACGAGAGACAGAAACAAAGAAACACCGAGCAAAATAGGAAATAAAGGAAATTATTCAAAACTGAGGATTCCAAATGTATTTAGCGAGTGGAGACTACATATTTATGGCAGCCAGTGTATGTGTATTTGTGCTGTTGATATGTATGTGTGCATGCGGTTATATAAAAGTGTGTACGCTTCATGTGGCTGATTGTGTTATCTGGAAGACTAGAATGCTGGTGTGTGTGTGTGTGTGTGTATGTGTGTGTGCGTGTCTGCAGTTTATGTACGTAGAACACAAGTGGCGGTCTGAGTTTGTGTGTGTATTTTATGTGTAAGTAACATGTGGCATGGTGTGCATGTATGTGCGTGCGTATGTTGGGTTGGTGGTTGTGTATGTGCATGTGTTTATATGTATGTGCGTGTGTAGCAGCGTTGGAGTTTGTGCGTGGTTACGTTAGGGTTGTGTAAGTGAACCTGTCTTTTCTAGTACGTAGGTACATGTATGCGTGAGTGTGCGTGTGGGGGGGGGGTAGCGTTGGTGCGTTTTGACATGTAAGCGTTTTGACATGTATGTATATGTGTGAAACTGCTTTGTGTACGCATGTGCAGATAACGTCGTGTGTGTGTGTGTATGTATATGAAATGTGTGTTGAAAATGTAATTGTAAGGATGTGTGTTGAGTATATGTGTGTTAGTTTAAGTGTGCATGTATGTGCGTAGATTGTATGTGTGTGTTTGCTTAGTACGTGTCTAATAATCAGGTTGGTCGGTGGGGATGAGTATATTTAGGGAGTGTGTATATGTTTGTGTAGCCTTGGGTGCGTGTGTGTACACTCCCGATGAAATGAAATTCGTGTGTGTGTGTGTGTGTGTATACATGTGTAGTATACATACATATCAGAAAATTAGTATTTTTTTTAATGTGAGCAGAAACGCAAATTTAAATTAAGAATAATCTAGGAGAAAACACGTGTGTGTGTGTGGTGGGGGGGAGAGCATCTTGAAAATAAGGTCAAGCGAGACGTAAAGAGGTTCTTTGGAAGTTAAGAACGCAGCTACTAGACAGAACGTTCGAGAAGGTAGAAGGGTGGCTGAAAGTGGGTCCACATGTGGCGCAAATAGTGGCACAGGTAATAATTAGTGTAGGCAGTGAAGTGTGTGTATGTGTAGATGGATGTGTGTGTGTGCGTGTGTTTAAAATAGTATATGGATGTGTTGGAGTAGTGAAGTATAGGATGATAATATAATTGCATGTGTGCGTGAGCGGCAATTGTTTATGAAATGTCATTTGTGCGTATGTTGCATGTGTGTGTATGTAGATGTGTATATATGTGTCTAAGATTATTGGTGTGTGTGTGTCTGTGTATATGTTTCATGCATGAGTGTGTAAAAGTGTTAACGTGTAAGCTTTTTTGTCCGTGGATGTAGTTTGTCTTAGGGGTGTGTATACAGTTACAACCGTACGTCGTTGCACATAATGGGTGCACGCGAAATGTGTAAGTGTAGGGTGCGTGATTATGTGTGATCCTTGCACAAGGAAGCTGGATGTGTGTTTGTGTGTGAGCACGTGTGTATAATGTAGTTTATTTGGGCGTATGGCAGACGACTATTTCCTACAGTTTGCAAAACCGTTTCAATAGTGTTATAGGTCCCCGAGCGAAAACAAATCCACAGTACACATAGTTCAGAACTGGGTTGGTGTGGCCATGCTTTAAGATGGCACAGTGTAAGCACATTCTGTATGTGTGCGTCTTTGAGACTGTATACGTTGTGGATGTGTACACGAACGCGTGTGAGCTAAGGTATGTTTTTTAATCTTATGTGTATACAAAAAAATTGAACGTTGAAATAGTGTTAGCCAAGTGTACGTGTATGTGTTGTTGTTGCTGTTTGTTCCTTCTCGAGCCATGCCTGGCTCATAAGGGCAGGTTTCCTGGTTTCATTGGTGTATGGGTTCCCAACCTGGACGGGATGCGGGTCCGTCGCAGGTGAGCTGCTAGATGCAGGAGGAGGAAAGAGTGAGAGGAAGTTGTGGAAAAAGAGAAAAAAAATCAGCAGAAGCTTCCCATTACCTTCTGCCGGAGCTGCGTAGAGCTTAGGTCTTTCGCTCATAAACACACACATCGCTCGGTCTGAGATTCGAACCCGCGATCACTCGACCGCGAATCCGCTGCTTTGACCACTAGGCCATGTGCCTCCACATATGAATGTGTGGGTTATTAAAAATGAACATGGGAATTCATGCAGTGCGGGGGTTAAGTTAGGAGAAGGAAAATAAGCATGTGCCCTACTACCACCACCACCACCACCACCACAACTACTACTACACACACACATATACAAGCGGTATTTTATTTATGTACACACTTATTTGGTTAATCAGTCTTGGATCGAAAAATTGGACTAGACGATGTATAATACTAATATAAGCCATAACGAATTCAATTCGCCCATTGGTTAGGATGTTACGTTTACGATTCTTATAATGTTGGCTCGATTCTCGGACTGGCCAGGTCAATATGTTGTTTCCTTGAGCAAGATACTTCATTTCTACTCGGCTACAAATGGAGTTTAACACGCTGTGATGAATTGGAGAGTCTCGTTCTCCCAGTTTACTAAACATCTCAGTAAAAGCTGAAATACTTCAGTCTCATGAGCCTGAAGTTTGGAAACAGTCAAATATTGATCATATACGTAGATATAATGGTTAGTAGAACAGCTTGTACAGTGAAAGAATATATATACACACACACACACACACACACACACACACACACAACACACACACACACACACACACCACATATATATATATATATATATATATATATATATATATAATATATATATATATATTCTTTTAAATGTTTCAGTCATTTGGCTGCAGCCATGCTGGGGTGCCGCCTCTAATCGAACAAATCGATCCCAGGACTTATTCTTTATAAGCCTAGTACTTATTCTATCGTTCTCTTTTGCCGAACTGTTGTCATGCGCTGGTTGGGGGACAAACACAGACACACAAACATACACCACACACATAAATATATATTATATATATATACACGACAGGCCTCTTTCAGTTTCCGTCTAACAAATCCACTCACAAGGCTTTTGTCGACCCGAGGCTACAGTAGAAGACACTTGCTCAAGGTTCCAAGCTGGGACTGAACCCGGAACCATGAGGTTGGTAAGCAAGCTACCTACCAGACAGCCATTCCTGCACCTGTATATATATATATATATATATATTATATATATATATATATATATATATTTATATTTATATATATATAATTAGAAGCACAAAATCTATTGAAAGATTGAGTACTACAAAATAAGTAGAGACACGATATATATTGACATCCTAACTACATACGTGGAGAGAAAAATATCCGTTCTGTGTAGGTTCCTTAACCTTTCTGTGAGCGTTGGGTCAGATATATTTCTTCTGAATATGTAAACAGAAGAGATGGGCGGTACAGATCGATAGCTAAACCACTTCTTTTATTATGTTATTGATAGGTTTTCCTATCCTGTTCTATATATTTTGTTTACATCTTATTTATTTATTTATTACAATACATTTTCTCTGAATACGATTTACATTCAGTTCGATTAGTTTGATAGGAAATTGTATAATGTGGCTCTGTGGGGAACCTGAGGACGATATAAAGTCATACATGTGTGTGTGTGTGGTAATATTGTGTTGCCTGTGTAGGAAACAGCTAGATGTATTTATGGAGGTATATACACACGTATAGAAGCAATCACTCCCCCACACACCTTATTAATAAATCCTTACAGTATAAATGTTACATATACATACCCACAACAACTCTTCAAAACAATAAAGACAATTCTACATCTATACAGTATATATCGTGCATCATATATATACATATACACACAAGCACACATCAGATTTTAAAGGCAATAAAGACGCTTCGGCATATAGACAAATGTGTTATACATACACTATATAACATACATATGCATAAAATATATATATCTATATGTATACTCTCTCTCTTACACACACACACTCATACACACACAAAATCTTAACGGCAATAAAATCACTGTTAGTGTTGATAAAATAGTCACACACAGGTAAGCATTAACATTTATACACAATTTGGTGTTTATATATTTACTTTTCTCTCTCAGACACATTCACTCAAACACAAAGACAACACACGTATGAACACACAGTGAACACACACGAACATACAGACACACACACGAACACAGTGAATACGCACACACACACACACACACACACACCACACACACACACACAAGTGCAACAACGTACGGAAACATCTCGCTGAACTTTCGCTTTTTTTCTTTTTTCTCCCTTCCAATTTTGCCATTCATCTCACCTTCCTCATCATCACCACTCAAACCCCCACCACCACTACCACCACCATGCACCTCTTCAACAAAAGGAAATGACATTCCATGATTTTAATTATTATCGCTGTCAACTACTAAATGGGTCGCCACCCAACCAAACCATTCACACCCGCCATTGCACCGGAAGTGGAAAGGTCAGCCATTGCTTATAGTTCTTATCAAAGATTCCGGCTCTTTTTTTTCATGTGCAACAAATATCACACAATGCCTATTACTCATTTGTGTGTATGGATTGTTGCTTTGTCCTTTTGTGTCTTGTATGCGTGTGTCTATGATACTAAATATTGTTTTATTTAGGTTTTAATAGTTGATACATTTCACTCAAAATCGTATTTGCAATATGGTTAACAGAATCGGTGTTGTTATTGTTATTGTTTTTATGATTAGTTTGTCTTCTGGGCATGACTTGAAATTGCATCCAGTAGTTTGAATGCCTGGTTCTGAAGTTCTAGGGGACTCAAAGAGTGTGGTAACATTCTTGTTCCCAGATCTGTTCTGACCTGGAGTAGTAGCCTCTGTCAGCGTCCCAGTTATGAGTTAAGACTTACCTGGCTATGCAATGTAAAGACTGAAACCAGCAGACTCTGTGGAAGAAATCTTCATAGTTCAAATGAGAGGAAGGCGACTGCGTCAACGCATTGTGGAGTGCAGAGAGCAAGATGAGTGAGGTACAACGTCTTGGTCAGCACTGCACCCGGTTCGATCTCCAGTCATCTTGACTGAAGAAGGTCATCATGGACGAGAGAGGAGCAAGGCTGACGCTGTGCAACACTTCTTCACTTTAAATAAAGTCTCTGTAAATGTCATCAGTCATCCTTAAAGATGATTAGACGGTCCGTCAAGTGTTATTAGTACAAATGATGAGTGATGGATTAGCAAACTCAGTAGTTCAACGAAAAAATGTTCTCTCTTTTACTTGTTTCAGTCATTTGACAGTGGCCATGCTGGGACACCGCCTTTAGTCGACCCCCGGGAATATTTCTTTGTAAGCCTAGTACTTATTCTATCGGTCTATTTTGCCGAACCGCTAAGTTACGGGGACGTAAACACACCAGCATCAGTTATGAAGCGATGTTGTTGGGGGGGGGAAATACAGACATACAAACATATACACATACATACATATATATACATATATATATACATATATATGATACATACATATATATATACATATATATATACATACATATATATACATATATATATATACATATATATATACATACATATATATACATATATATATATACATATATATATATATATATACATATATATATATACACATATATATAATACATATATATATATACATATATATATATATACATATATATATATACATATATATATATAT